>NW_028258139.1:10725757-10877272 GCF_053883595.1 Heterocephalus glaber | reverse complement strand
ATGACACAAATTTAGCATTTTATTTGGAATGGGAAAAATTGCTTGGAAGTTACTTTCTCTTTTGTGCATTATTTGGGGTTGCCCTTTTGTTTAATTATTTTCAAATTTTGAAACAGGATCTCACTAAATTGCCCAGACTGGGCTCGACCTTGTGATCCTCCTGCCTTACCTTCCTGAGTGCTGGGTTTATAGCTGTGTGCCATCATGCCTTGTACTTTTTCATTTATAAAGTTGCATCTCACACTGCCAGCTGCTTTCTCCAAAGAAAATGTAATATTTTAAGTGGATATTCTGGCTATACCACATCATCATAAAGTTCTGTTTTTCTTCTATTTCTGGATCTGGTAAATGGATTCTTAGTTTTTTGAGAGAACATCTTACTAGGTAGTTTAGGGTGGTTTTGAACTCACTGTGTAGCCCAGGTTGGCCTCTTTTGTGGTAATCCTGCCTCAGTCTCCTGAGTGCTGGGATTACAGGCATGTACCACCATGCCCAGGTCATTTGGTTTTCTTTATCATAAATTCTTTTTGATCTGTCTTTCCAGCTATTGCAGTTGCTAGTCTCATCTCTTTGCCAGACTTAATTTTTTTTTTTTTTTCTTTTCGAGATTGGGGTCTTGCTGTATTGCCCAGGCTGGCCCCCAACTCCTAGGCTCAAGTGATCAGTGATCCTCCTGCCTCCGCCTCCTGAGTAGCTGGCACTACAAGCCTGTGCCCTAGACTTTGGCTTTTTAATGAAGGCTATACATGTTCCAAAATGTAGCTTGCTCCTCATCACTGAATTTCAGTCTATTTACTCCTGGGCTTTCTTGGGGGCAGCACTGAATTTTTTTCTTTAGTTGTGCCAGGTGGATTTTCTGGAAGTCTCCTTGCAGCTTTGGTTCTCTGCTCCTCCATAGGGATACTGTTCAACTTGGAGATTTTTTTCTATTTTTCATTGAAGCATTGGTGCTCATCAACCATCTCCTCACTGATAACCGTGCTTTGTCATCCATTTTTTGTTTGTTTTTAGCATTCTGTTCCTCTTTCTGAACTTTCAGAAGTTATGTTCCTAGAATGTAATCTTTAGCACCTCTTTCTCACTTTTGATTATTTTGAGGCCTCTGTGGATTCAGAAGAATTGATTCAAAGTTGCAGTAAAGTTTCTCATCTTTGTGTGTTTTATGCTCCTGGGCTAGATCTTGAGGAAGTTCTTCATTCATGGCTAGAGGACGTTGAGCTGTTTTATTTATTTTTTAATAACATTGGTTCCTACTGTTATGACTTCCTCCAGAATTCTTGTCTAAGACGACAAAATGGATAGTCAAGAGCAATGATTTAATGATCTCTAGGACTCCTAGGTGATGAAATGCTTGTACAAGAGTGATTGTTACCTTTCTTTGGTGTGTTTGCAGAAACTTGCCCAGAGGCATGGAAGTTAAAAAGCTCATGAAATCCCACTGATCTGGAGATAGGTTCACTGTCATGAATTTCACTTCAGATCTCCTTAGATAGAGCTAAGTGCTTTAGTAGCTTTTATGCAAAACTTTGGGGGTCCTGAATCAAATGAATAGTTGAACAGTTAAACACCTTTATTTTTTCTTTTTCTGTTTCTTGGGCACTTTCATAACCATTTTAACCTTTCTTTTTTTCTTTTTTCTTTTGGCATTTCTTTTCCCTTCTTGCACTAAGAGGTGTCTTGTTGTTTGCTCTTTATCCTAAGGTTCTTTCTTTTTTTAAAAAAAAAAAACAACGAGTTTTAGATTTTTATTTTCTCTTCATTTTTTAATTTTTTGGTACTGGGATCGAACTCAGGTCCTTGCTGCTTGCGTAGCAGGCAGCGAAACCACTGAGCTAAATCCCTGGCCCTCTAAGGTCCTCTCTTTTTTTTTGAGACAGGGTCTCATTATGTGGTTCAGGCTGGGCTTGAAATCACTATTGTAGTCCAGGCTGACTTCGAACTCATGGGGATCCTCAGCCTCAGCCTCCTGAGTGCAGAGGTTACAGGCCTGTGCCACCATGCCTAGCAATCCTCAGGTTCTGTGGCACTATCCTATTTGTTTCTCTTTTTCATATTATTCTACAAAGAATGTCATGGCAGCAACCAGTATCTTGGTGACCTTAGAGAAACATGCAGTTGTGATAGCATTGACAGTATTAGCTTCAATTCAGATGTTTCTTCTGAAGAGGTCAGTCGTCATATCTAGAGTTGGTTTTTTTGTTTATTTGTTTGCTTGTTTGTTTAAAGACAGGGCCTCCTAAGTAGTCCAGGCTGGCCTCGAACTTGGGAGGATCCTCCAGCCTCATCCTCCCAAATGCTAGGATTACAAGTGTGTACCACTATGCCTGCCCCAAAGATATTTTGACTACAGTTGCATTGCTGTCTCTTAATATGGTGTATGTGAAAATCTGTACTATTATATTCATTTGTTTTTGTGGTTTGCACTTATATTCTTGCTGGTAGTCACAATATGAGTAAAGTCTCAGAAGCTTATGCAACAGAAGTTTAAAGAAGAGCTGTAGCAAAGTTGTTGCCTTGATAGGATTCTTATTTTTCAGATAGCTTTGCAAAATGTATTAGAAGATCTAGATTCAAGGCATGACAATTGTAGGAAAGCAGATCCTTCAAGCTCTTGGGGAAAGTTATCTCTGTTCTGGGCAGCAGAGACCAATCTGTGCCATAAATACTATAAATCAAAACTCAATTCTTTGGTGACTTTATTTGGTAATTTGAAAATCTCTACATAGGATTTGGAGTGAATATTACATTGCTGTAAAAACTCTTTTCATGTAGACCAGTGTCTCAGCTTTTTTAGATTTTATAACTGCTGGAGGTTTCTGGGTAGCTAGTTTTTGTTTTTGCTGGATATGTTGGTTGCCAACTATGTCTGCTGTGAGCAGTTCTCAGAAAGCCCATACTTGTCCACTTGTTTCAGCTGTGGTATGGAATTGTATTTCTGGATATGACCAGAAATAGCACTGGGGAGCTTGGCAGGTGCTGGTTGCCATCTTGGCTCATAATTAATGTTTTTGTGTGCATGCTTGTGTGCATGTGTGTGCGTATGTGTGTGTGTGCACTTCGTACTTGGGATTGAACCCAGTGCCCTTGCACTGAGCTACATATCCAGCCTTTTTTTTTGGTGGTGGTGGGGCAACATCTTGCTAAATCACCAAGTTGTCCAGGGTGGGCTCAAATTTGTAATCCTCTTGCCTTAGCTTCCCAGAGTTCTGGGATTACAGGAATGCACCATTACCCCTGGGTTAGTGGTGTGTGTTAAAAATTAATATTTGTGAGTAGCTTTCCTCGTGAGTAGATTACATCTACCCTCCCACCCCTGTGCTGTGATTGAATCCAGGGCCTTAGGCGTAATAAGCATGCACTGTGTCATTGAGCAAAATTCCAAGCCCCTACTCTTCTTTTCTTTTATGATACTGGGGATCGAACTCAGGACCTTGCGCCTGTGAGGCAGGTGAGGTGCCACTGAGCTAAATCCCTGGACCTCTTCTTTTCTTTAGGGTACTCTACTACTACTGAACTACTCAGTTCTTTATTTTTCTTTCTTTGGTACCGGGGATCGAACTTGGGACCTTGCGCTTGCAAGGTAGGCAGCTGCACCACTGAGCTAAATCTCCAGCCCCCTTTATTTTTCATTTTGAGACAGAGTCTTGCTATAAACTTTTGCGGTACTATTACCTTTGCCTCCCTACTGCTGGGATTATAGGCCAGCACCACTATCATTGGGTTGATAGCAGTCTTTTAAAGCTGATTTAGAATTATTTTAGGTGTTTATGCATTTTGTAGTTCTTCCTGGTACTGTCTTAGATGAAGCTGCTCTGTTTGTTCTCTGCTTGGCCCTTAAAAGCATATGATTTTGCTACCCTTTAAATAGAATCTGGGTGACTGCTGAGTAGATTGTACAGTCACTTAAAAGACAGAGGTATGTTTTGAGACATGTTGTTAGATGATTCATTGTTATGTGATCATCACAGAGCGTTTATACAAACCTAGATGGCATAAATTGATCACTTGACATAGCCCTTGGTGCAGTCAAGAGACTCAGTAACAAGGTATATGAGACTGTTGTGGATGTAACAAGGCATATTGTTTTTAAATACATAATAAACTTTTAAAATAAGAGTATGTTGTAATGAGAAAAATGTATAGTATAGTAAATACTTAAACCAGTAATGTACTCATTTATTATGATTATAAGGTAGCATTACCATAAACATATGGCACTATGGCTTTTCAGTAGCTACAAAGTCACTAGGCGATAGGAATTTTTTGTCCATTATACTCTTATGGGACCATTGTTACATATATTTCATTATTGCCTGAAGTGTTATGCAGCACATGGATATATATTTTCTGAGGGTAAGGAAGATACTTTCTTCATATCTGTAAGAAATACTGGTATTTAACAGGTGGTGAGTAAAGAGTCTTTTTAAAACTTAAATTGGGGGGGCCGGGGATGTAGCTCAGTGATGTAGCACCTGCCTGGCAAGCACAAGGCCCTGAGTTCAATTCCTGGTACCCCCCCCCCAAAAAAAACAAACAAAAGCAAAAAACCAAAACAACCTTAAATTGGTTCATGTTCTTTTGAACTTACTGCTGAGTGAAGTGCTTTAACTTTTGTTAAAAATAACCTTTTCAGTCTTTGTGAAATAAGTACCTTTGATACTTAGAAGTTGGAAGTTGAGGAATTGATTAAATAAGGGAGTTTTTCATGTTACTCTTGGTTTTGAATTTTCTGGATTGGAGTATACCAGGCATTAGATGGTGGTGTGTGTGTGTTTTGCTAATGATATAGCTTGATTCACATTGTTATAAGTGTTCAGACAAAAGGAAAAGGCAAGCTAAATTCTGAAAATTGCCAGATTATCTTCAGGGATAGGAAAACACCTGAGGGAGAGGACACTTAAAAGGGTTTTTTTTTTTTTTTTTCCTCGTAGCTGGCCATGGTGGCAGTTTGCCTATAATCTCAGCACTCTTTGAGAAGCTGGGGTAGGAGGATCTTAAGTTTGCACCCAGCCTGGGCAATTTAGCAATTTAATGAGACTGTCTGAAAAAGGGAGAGGGGACTGGGGATATAGCTTAGCGCAGAGGACCTGGGTTCAATCCCCAGTACGACAAAAACATTTTTTTTTTTTAAATGGATAATTATAGGACAACAGAATTTTCTTCATAGCTGTTACATATTCTTGCTAGATGTTTGTATTTTCGTAACATCTATGTACTAGAACACAAAGTATACAAATCACATGCTCTTGAAGAGGCAAAATTAATTAGCTTATTAAATTTTGGCCAAGTAGGCCTTTTTCTTTTGGGTGTGTTTATTGTTAGTATAGTATCTAATTAGTTTTCATTGGCAACATATTCATTTTTTAAAAAGTACACAAATACATGTTTTTATTAGTGCATGTTTATAGTACATAATGATTACATTCATTGTGAGGAATTGGTACATGTCCATAACACATCTTAAATTCTTTTTTCATCCCCTAGCATAGTCACTTTAATCTTGAAATTATAATTCAAGGACACATGCATAGTTGTATTTCTATAAGCACATTTTTTTGGTCAGGGAGGAAGTGGTGGTGGTGGGTGATAATGTTAAGAGAACTTCAGCAGAATGGAACAGGGTTACTTTTTATTTTCTTGAAATTTATTTTATCCCTTTTCATTCTAGAAAAGATTTATGGTAATTTAAAATAAAAGATCCAGAAATAAAGTATGTATAGAAAGGAAAACTTGGAAGAATGAAACATAATGCAGTGGTAACTTGGTACTTGTTAATTGGTTCTGGGATCCACAATGAGTGCCAAAAACATGAGGAGTACCAGTCCAGTTGTTTTGGCTGGAAAGGGTAGGGAGTCACAAGGCTGTGGCCACTAACAAATTCTAGTGGCAAACAAATTACAACTCCTGGGACAAAAGTTTTGCATCAGAATGTGTTGAGTACTGTGCCAACGTTTGAGTTCTTTTACCAAGTGGAAGCATAATTCACCAATTAATAAAAATTTTGTTTGCTTGGCAGCAACGGGAAAAGTGGAAAATAGTCTAAAATAGCACTAAACTAGCAAAAGGAACAGGATGAATTTTTGCAGTTCTGAGGATTGAACCCAGGGCTTCCACATGAACTACATCTTCAGCTCTTTTTTTTAATTTTGAGGTAGAATCTTGCTAAATTGCTAAATTACCCATACTGGGCTTCAACTTGCCATCCTTCTGCCTCAGCCTTACAGAGTCCTGGGATTACATGGATGCCACCATGCCTAGCTGCCTAGCTTAGATGTGTTTTATTTGGCTAACAGGTTAAAAAAATATTTTAAAGTATAGGAAACTACAGACCAAGATAATTGACATTCATATAGCCACCATAAAGCTGTAGCAAAATCTTAGTCAAACATCACCCCCCCACCCCCAGTAATGGGGATTGAATTCAGGGCCATGTGAGACAGGGTCACACTGAATTGTTAAATTGCCCAGTCTCATGATCATCCTGCATAATCTTCTTGTGTCTGCCTTCCAGAGTGCTGGGATAATAGGCATCCACTATCATGCCTAGTGTATTCTAGTGTATTTTAAAGAAAAAAAAATTTCATGTACATTGAAGTATCTTTTTGTATTATTATGTTTTATTTTCTTCACAGAACTATTATCCTGAATTTGGTGTTGATTATTCCTGTTGCCTATTTTTATAGAACTAATACATAGACAACATTCACAAACAAATTATGGTATTATTTTGCATATTTTCAAACTTGATGTAATTGATATTCTATTCCGAAATTTGTTTTTCATGAAACATTTTTTAAATTGATATGAAACTAGTGATATTTTTTATGTTTTTTAGAGAGGCTGAAATGGAACCCAGGGACTTGGGCATCCTGAGCTTGTGCTCCACTACTAGGCTACATCCCCAGCCCTGCAAGTATTTTACTTCATGTTGTTACCCATTAAGGGGTTGTGAAATCAATTTAGGGATTAAAGTAGGAAAAATAAGCATCAGCTTGTATTGCAGGCAGTAGAGATAAGATGTTTGGTGAAATTTTTATTTCTGTGTGTATGTATGGCTTATTACCTCTAGGGTAAATTTCTCTGAAGTGTAGTTATTGAAGTGAAAGTTTTGGATGTTATGGGAATTTTTAGATGTATTGAAAATTGTCTAATTGTTGCCCAAAATTGTATCACTTTGCATTTTTTAACACCAGAATATGAAGATTGCATTCTCTAAATCCTTATGATTCAATATGGTCAGATTTTTTTTAGATTCTTACAAATCAGATGAATGTGAAATGGTATCACATTGTTTTAATTTCTATTTTTTTTATTAATTGTATGACTCAGCAAGTTTTCAAATCATGGCTGTCTATTCAGTTTTCTGTTTCTTGAAATGACTGTTCTTTTCCTCTCATAACCAATTAGGTTGCCCTTCTAAACTGATTTTATTATATATTCTAATTACATCTGTAAAGTGAATTGCAGATATCTTCTCAGTCTGTGTGGCTTATCTGTTAACTTTTCATATGATTTTGTTGAATTAAAATGATTATCAAATCTGTCACTTTTTCCTTATTGGTTTGTGTCCTTTTATTTCATACTCCAAAGTCATTCAGATTCTGATTTTTTTCGGTTTTAGAAATTTCTAAATATTTAAGTCTTAAGTCTGCCTAAATTTTTTTTTGTTTGTGTAGGATGTGAGGTAGAGATCTAATTTAATTTTTATGTGCATATCTAATTACCACAGCATGTTAACAGAATGCTTAAAAGTTTTGAATTGTAATTCTTTTAAGCAGGACATAGTTTCTAGTTCAGTATGATGACAGCTTTTTTTTATATTGTTTTACACGTTTAAGTTTGTGATGTCTGGGCCAGAGTAATGTGATTGGTGGATTACTTGATCCAGAAATAGAACCTAGAAGAATGGGTAAATGTAGAGTGTATCCTGTAGTTCTTACTCCAAGGTCATTTCTCTTAACTACTTTCTTTCTAAAGCCGAAGTTTGGTTGCAGAAAGTTTTGAGATTAATGACAAATAAGATTGCTTGATCCTTAGTATTTCTAGTTACTATTCACAGACCTTTGTTTGTTTGTTTTTTTGGTACTGGGGATGAACCCGGGACCTTGGGCTTGCAAGCCAGGTGCTGGAACCACAGAGCTAAAACCCCAGCCTTATTCACAGACCTTTGAAACTAGATAAGCAGGAGGTCAGTTGATATCTTGAGCTAAAACAGATGATTTATGGAAGGAGATCTTTGCATGTTTTATATATTTTGGTTCAGTGTGAATAAACAAATGAAAACTTATTTATCTTAGATTTTTCAAGATTTCTCTAATATTCAGGACTGTTGTTTTTGCATTTTTTGTACTAATCTTTGTTTTAGAAGCAATACTCAGTCACTATATAGATCTTGAGAAATGGGAATGACCATTGTAATATGATTTTAAGAGTGTCATAAAGATTTTTCCCCTTTAAAAACATTGTGCTGTTGGCCGGGGATTTAGCCCAGTGGCGCTGCGCTTGCCTGGCAGGTGCAAGGTCCTGAGTTCCATCCCGGTACTGAAAAAAACCAAAAAACCCACATAGAACAAAACATTGTGTTTTTTAGTCCTGACCATAACTAGTAGCAATAATGTACTGTTTGTGCCGTTAATGATGGTGGTGGTAGAAGCATGGACTTTGGAGTCAGATACAGATTTTTCCACTTAACACTTAAGGCATCCAATTCCCCAACCCCCCAACCCGCCCCGCCCCCGCCTGCCCTTTCATTGAGTTGGAGCCTTAGCCCTTTTTATTTTTTCGTGTTGAGACAAGGTCTTGCTCAGTTGTCCAGGCTGGGCTAAAACTTGTAATTCTCCTGCCTCAACCTTCCAGAGTGCTGAGATACCAGGTATGCACCACCACATCTGACTTGCTTTGTGTTTTTGAGACAGTCTCTGTTTTTCAGCCCAGGCTGGTCTATTTCAAACTAGTGATATTCCTGCCTCAGCCTCCCAAGTGCTGGGATTATAGGTGTGTGGAATTTCAGTTCTATATTGAGTATGTAGATAGTTTCGGAGAGAACTGTTATCTTAACAATATTGAGTCAGTTTCTGAAAATGTGTATCTGTTTATAAGTTTCTTTAATTTCAGCAGTGTTTGATAATTTTCAGTGTAGTAGTGGTGGATATCTTTGATTAGGATTTGTTTCTAATTATTTTAGGTGCTACAGTAAATGAGAATTTTAAAAAATTTCATTTTTTTTCAGTTTGTTGCTTGTATGTAGATCACAGTTGATTAGTGCTCTGTCTAGTATGCAGAAATCCTTTGATGAGTAGTCAGATAAATTTAATTTGTTCTCATCTAGCTCTCTGGGCAAAAGAACCATATAAAATTTAAAAAGATAAAAATTTAATTTGGTTACAGATTTGGACAACTATATGCCTTATTTTAAATTTTCTTAATTGCAAACAAAAATATGTTTGGATTTTTGGAGAAGTGCAGTAATGGAGATTTTTGTTTGGTCCCACTGTGAATTCTAGCCTGCCCTTGAGCTCATTGTGTAGCGTAGGCTGCCCTCAAACTTGAGATCCTCCTGCCTCAGTGAGGATCTGTCAATAAATTAGAGGATGTAGTTGTAGAAAAGCAGAATTTAAAATGGTACAGTAATATTCATTGTTTATATTAAATATATTATCTTTAGATGTAAGTAAGTAGAAAAAGTGCTTGAGTAGTGTGATTCAAAAGAGGAATCTTGTTTTCATTTGAATACATTTGGCCTATATATATGTCTATTACTGGCTTAACTTTTATTTTGTGTGTACCATTGAATGATTTACTGTTTCCCAGACAAACGCAATATGTGGGCCCTGTGTAGCTATCCTCTCTTCTTTAAGCTATGCCCTTAATACTGTTTTTGCTCAGCCTGCCTAGAACACTGTGTTTTCACAGAGTTTTGTGATAGTTGGTGCCAAAACATGGTACAAAGGTAAGGAAAATTGTCTTCTAAGCTTTGCAGATTTGACTATTTGTATTTAGTGTAAGGGAGATTATATTACTTTGGGTATGGTACTCAGAGAAGTGCAATTCACATAATAGAATAAGATATCCACTGAAAATAAGCCCTATTTTGTCTTTTGGAGCAAAAATAAATATAAGACCCAGTTTTATTTTGGGTGAAATCACCCAGTAAGGATTAAAGAGATAATCCTTGGGGAATGTCCTTTGTATTTTTTTTTTTGTACTGGGGATCGAACTCAGGACCTTGGGCTTTTGAGGCAGGCGGCGGCACCACTGAGCTAAATCCTTGGCTCCTTTGTATGTTTTAAGCAACGCATGTTAGCTGCTCCTGTCATCATTGTTGTCATCATCCAGCAAAGGTTTCTGAGCTCCTACTTTGCATCTTAAGTCACGTTTGGTGCTGGGATACAAAAATGAATTCTAAGCCAGGCTTGGTGGCATGCATCTGTAATCCCAACACAAACCATAACCAAAACCAAAACCAGCAAATCTCAACACATTAAATATATCAATAACTTTTAGGCTTTCTTTTGATTCTTATCAGTGTATATGAGATGTTTATTTTTATACCTTTACATAAATAAAAAAACTAACTTGTATGTCTTCACCTTTACAAGTACATTTCAACTAATTAGAAACTAGACATTTTTTTTTTTTTCAGTACTGTGTATTGAACCCAGGGCTTTATGCATGCTAGTAGGCAAGCATTCTGCCACTGAACTACATTCCCAGCCTTATTTAGAAACTTAAAAAAACAAAAACCAAAAAACAGAAGTATATCTTACATTATATACTTTAGTTTGAGTAAAGTGTAGTGTAGTGGTCCACAAACCTTGACCGGATCATCAGAATTACTTGGACAGTTTTTAAAAACCGATTCCTGCCTTCCCAAAACCAAAACCAAAAACCTGAAGGGATCAGAATTTCTGATGGCAAGATTTAGGAATTGTATTTATGTATGTATGTATGTATGTATGTATGTATTTATTTATTTTTGGTACTAGGGATCGAACTCTGGTCCTTGGCGAAACCACTGAGCTAAATCCCCAGCCCAGAAATCTTTTTAGAAAGATCTCGGGATACTTGTTGATTAGATAGCTTTGGGAACTACTGACTAAATTCAGTGACTATCTTGTTATGCCAAGCTATTATTGTGCATATCTTACTTGGTGTGGAGTATGCAAACTAAACTAAAGCTTGGCAATGATCTGAAGGCTTTTTGGATAGTTTCAATCTCATGGGATTTATTCTGGGACTAACATGTTGGCAGAAGTGGTTATATCAAGAAGTTATTTTAAGTCTGGTGTGGTGGCTGTCCTTGTAATCAGAGCACTTTGGGAGGTCCAGGCAAGAGGAATACAAGTTGGAGTCCAGTTTGGGCCATTTAGGGATTCAGTGAGAGCCAGTCTCATAATAAAAAAATAGAAAAAACACTGGGGATGAAGCTTCAGGCAAAGAAAGGCCCGAGGTTCAGTCTCCAGTAGCCCAAAAAATAAGAACCAAAAACTATTTTATATCAATTTATGAAAGACAGAAATAGATAAAATAAAAACTTGGCTTATTTAAAATTATATCAAAGGTTGAAATCCAGTAACTCCTTTGGAGAATCTCAATAAAATAAGGAACTGATAAGAAAATACAAATCATGAGGCTAATTATGTTATTTAAAAAAGAAAAAATCATTAGAATTAAAAATAGCAAAAATTGAGATATTTAAGAGAAACTTTATTATAGGGATACATGCTGGTGTCTAGTATGTTTTCTTTTTTTTTGGTACCGGGGATTGCGCTTGTGAGGCAGGCACCAGAACCACTGAGCTAAATCCCTGGCCCTGGTGTCTAGTATGTTAGTCACAGTTTTAACTCGTTTACGCTGGATTGGAATTTTTTGAATTTTTGCATAAAATTCATATATGTTACATAGAAAAATTAAAGGAACAAGAATCTGAAAAGAACACATTATGTTCCATTGTTATGGGCATCGAAAAGTTCAGTGTATATGTTATATAGCAAATATCAATAATTGTAAAGAGTAATTGTTATTTAAAAAATTTTACAGATATTGTTTTTAATTTTAAGCTTCTTTTTTTAGGTAGGACATACAAGAACTTGGTAGATTCCAGAAAGACTACAGGAAATAAATAGAAATTAAAAACTGGACCCTGTATGTGAAAGTTAAATGAATAGGAGTTATTCAACCTGGATTAGTCAGCGTTGAATTAATACTGTTGACTTGCAGCAAGCCAGTAAATATCACCCTTATTTATGGAGAATTGAAGGAAGAGTCTTGACAGATTCAGCCTATTACTAACCATTTGCTGTAATCCAAGCTACTCTGGAGGCTGAGGCAGGAGGATCGATAAAGGACAGCTTGGGTAACTTAGACTCTGTCTCAAAAGGGCTACTGATGTAGGTCAGTGGTGGAGGTCTCCTTTCCACCCTCTGTTCTGGAAAGAAAGAAGGAAAAAATATTTGAAGAAAGTTTCTATCTGTGGAGACCTTTAAGAATGTATTGAGGCTAGGTGTGGTAGTATATGCTTGTAATTAGCATTTTGGGAGGCTGAGGCAAGAAAGTCGCAAGTTTGGGCCCAATATGTGCAAGTTAGTGAGACCTTGTCTTAAAATAAAAAATGCGCCGTGGAGCCCTAGCCGTGCTACTGTTCTGCCCCGGCTGTGAGAACGGGCTCGTGGAGGAGGGGCAGTGCTGTCTCCGCTTTGCCTGCAACACGTGCCCCTACGTGCACAACATCACCCGCAAGGTAACAAACCGGGAGTATCCAAAGCTGAAAGAAGTGGATGATGTACTTGGAGGATCAGCAGCCTGGGAGAATGTTGACTCTACTGCAGAACCGTGTCCCAAATGCGAACATCCTCGTGCCTACTTCATGCAGCTTCAGACCCACTCTGCAGATGAGCTGATGACCACCTTCTACAAGTGTGGACACCGCTGGAGGGATTAGGCTGGTGCAGCTGCCTCAGTATCTGCTGGGAGTGGGAATTGTGTGTCCTGGGGGTGTTTATCAGTATAGTGAGAAGCTGACCCTTTTGGGGTAAGGGCCAGTGTGTCAGGAAATGTGGGCATCTGCCAGTTAGAGTTAGTGAAGTCATTAATGCCCAGGGAGTTTTTGTGTGTGGGGAGGAGACCTGAAAAGAAGTACACTCAGTTTACAGTCTTGTTCCTTCATCTTTTACATTTACTGGGTGGTTGACATTTCTTTACCACCATCCAACAGTCTGCACTGTTTGTACAATGTAGCACACTAAATAGCCCTAAGTATTTAACTTATTTAATCAAAATTTATTCTAAACTTGCAAGGTCCCTAGTTTGATTCCCAGTACCCCCCCCAAAATTTATTCTGAATATTTCATAAAAAATGAAAGCTAATACTGTCGTTTCGTTGTTGTTGTTTTAAGACTGGGGATTAAACCCAGAGACACTGTAGCACTGAGCTAATATACACCCAGCCCATTTTTTTTTTTTTTTTTTGGTACGGGGGATCGAACTCAGGTCCTTGTGCTTGCAGAGGAGGTGGCGAAACCACTGAGCTAAATCCCCGCCCCCTACCCAGCCCGTTTTTAATTTTGAGTCTAGGTGAGGCTCAAAGTTATAGTCCTTCTGTGTTAGCCTCCCAGATTGCTAGGATTATAGGAATGGGCCACCATGCCAAGCTAGCATCACTACTCTTGGGCTTTGGGGCTCTTAGTAAAATAGGGATTGCTTGAACACAGGCATAGGGACATGAGGACAGTTGATCTGATAACTGAGACAGCCACTGAGTTACTCATGGGTGAGAGTAGTGTAAAACATGACATTCTGGATGGAGAATATTCACATCCCAGGCAGGATGGAGGGAACACCATAAGATTTCATCAAGCAGTTCAAATGGTGTGCAATTTAAAACTTATGAATTGTTCTGGATGTGGTGGCACATTCCTATAACCCCCAGCTCCATGGGAGGGTGAGGTAGGAGAATCCCAGGTTCAAGGTCAGCCTGGGCAACTTTGAGAGACCCTATCCTAACACAGATAATAACAAAAATAACTCCTGAATTGTTTATTTTTGGGATTTTCCGTTTAACATTTTCCAAGCATGAAATCTTGGAAAGCAGAGCTGTAAATAGTTGGAAGACTACTGTATGTGCATTTTAAAACTGCTAAGAGTAAACTTTGAATATTCTCACCACACACACAAAAAATTTAAAAACAGGGCTGGGGATGTAACTCAGCGTGAAGCCCCTGGTTTCAGTCCCCAGTACCACCAAAAAAAAGGTATTGAATGATTTTCATTTGGGTAATATAAGGGATTTAACCCAACACATATTTAAAAGTCATCATGTTGGGTTCACTTCATTTTACTGTGTAATGAAATAAAGTACTGTACAGTATTGCTTATATAGTTTATTATTTATAGACTTTTTCCAGTTCTATCATTTAAGTTAGGGCTTCAGGCATCTATTTTAAAAGTTACAGTTTACTATTTATACTTTACTATTTATTTCTTTTGTGCTGTAATTACCTTCTCTCTTCCACATTAAAAATGGCAAAAGGAAATGCAGAAATTTAAGATATCATGATACTAAAGTGGCTAATAATACCTATTTGTCATCAGCTTTCCTAAGCTGACTTCTGAATATTCCAATGTGACAACCATCCCTTGGGGTGTAGTTGCTTGTTGTAAGGCTAGGCTTTCTCGTAAGTGATCCCTCTCTGCTCTCTAGCCTCATAGGCCATGATTGAAGTTCATGCTTGGTGGTTTGCCTATATTAGTTTATTCATTCTTTTGTTTTGTTTTGCTTTTTTGCTACTGGGGATTGAACTCAGGATCTTGCGCTTGCAAGGCAGGTGGCAAGTTTATTCTTTATAACCACATAGGAAGTAGAGATTGTTAACCTTCCTACAGATTACTGTCTGCCATAGACCTTTGAAGTTGTTAAAAATTAAATTATTCTTTAAATTCCAAGGGCCAGTAATGGTATGCCTCTTGTATTAATGAGGATGTGGGGAGTGGGTTGTAGTAGTTTACTGTCTCGTGGCGTCACTTTTCTGTTCTGCAGTTGCATTACTCACTGGTAGAGAACAGGCTACAAAATAATGTATTGTGGTTTTATAGGTCTCTCCCAATTAAGGTGAAAGTAGCCAGTTTCAGAGTGACTTAAAAGTTGTACCTTGGAATCTTTACTTATTATTCCACAATGAAGTATGTATTTAAAGCTAGTGTCAGGTACATGCTTTTTTTTTTTTGGTACCAGGTATCAAACTCAGGACCTTGCGCTTGTGGGGCAGGTGGTGGCACCACTGATCTAAATGTCTGGCCCAGGTACATGCTTTTCTTTGATTGGACATCTCAGTAGGACAAAATATTCTATGTGGAGGTATCAGTATGTTGTGTTCCTCATTACCTCTTCATAATTACCTCAATGAAGTATAGTAGAAATAAATCTGAATCAACTAGTAATGGAATGGACTTTTTTTTTTTTTTAGGATGAATAATTTATTTGAGCAGTAGGACCAGAAAAGATGTTAAAGATACCAGATTTTTGCTTGAATAATAGTTAATTTTTCTTTAATCTTTATGAAAAGAAGTACCAGCTACATTAGCCTACCTGGTACCCTACCCTGCCTTTATAGAACCTTGTAAGATTTCCATCACATTAACTCAAGGAAAAAGATTGAGTCTCTCTCTTTTTTTTTTTTTGGTACCAGGGATCAAACTCAGGTCCTTGCCGCTTGCGCAGCAGGCGGCGAAACCACTGAGCTAAATCCCCGGCCCAGGATTGAGTCTCTTAACATTTAAAAAGCTGTGCAGAGATGGGAAAGGGGCACAAATGGCAGAGCTCTTTTGGGTGCTAGAATGTAGTTTCTTGCTGCTTACACAAATTATATTTTGTGAACTCTGAGGATTTTTGTGTATTTTTTACTTAAAAAGTTTATTAAACAAAGAATATAGTATAATTTCCTGAAATGCATCCTTAACTATTTTACTACCTGTTTTTTTCATTATTTATGTAAGTTGTCTATTCTGTGGGCTCTCTTAAGCAAGCTTTTTAAAAAAATATTGAGTGATTTATTTGTTTATTTATTTATTTATTTATTTATTTTTGAGACAAGGTCTCGATTTGTAGTTCAGGCTGGCCCTGAACTCACTTTGTAGCCCAGGCTAGCCTCGAACTTGTGGTGATCCTCCTACTTCTGCCTCCCAAGTGCTGGGATTACAGGCATGGGCCACCACGCCCAGCTAATATTGAGTGTTTAAGCCAGGGCCTTCATACTGAGCTATATCCTTAGCCCTTTTTAAAATTTAAATTTTGATAAACATTTCTTAAAATTTAATAAATACTGATATTTCTCATTGTAAACTTATTAGGATTAATCTGCATTGTCTGATATCATACACCATGGTAGCCTCTGGATAACTCCATTGTAAAAGAATAAGCATGATAAAGATAATGTCTTAATATTACTAATTTTGACCTGATATACCTCCTGGAAAGGTTTGAGGCCCTCTTATAGGTCTTTAGACTGCATTTGTGTGTGTGTGTGTGAGTGTGGTACTAGGGGTTAAAGTCATAGCCTTGAGCATGCTAGGCAAATGCTTTGCTGCTGAGGTACAACCCCATTTCTTTAAACAATTTTTATTTTCAGACAGGCTCTTGTTAAGTTGCCCAGGCTGGCTGTAAACTTGAGATCCTCCTGTCTCAGCCTCCTCAGTATCTGAAATCATAGGCGTATACTACCACACAGGCTTAGATGCACTTTGTGAACCTAACGTGTTAGCCAGTGACCAATTTCAAAGTCGGTTTATGTATTAGTTTCCTAGTAAGGTATAAATTATACACATATAGTGATTTAAAACACCAGTCTTACCCTTTCCTCTGTAATCCAAGCAGAAATACTTGGAATTGCCCATTGTGTTGTAACTATTTTTGTTGTTGTTGTTGTGATTGGTAGCAGTCTTGGAGCTATGTTTTTCTAGTTTCAGGTTAATTTGATTTTTTTAAAATTATGTGTCCAGAGAAGACCATGAGCAGTATGAATTGGAAAACCATAGTCATTGTTATGGCTTGTGTCTAGATGTCCCCCCAAAGCCTCATTCATGTGGTCATAGGTGGGGCTTTTCAGAGGTGGCTGCACCTAGAGTGTGTGATGCTGGGATCAAGGGTGTGTGATTACTAAATTAGTCCACTGATGAGTTTGGCATAGTTCTAGGTGTGGGTAATGGGAAGGCCCATACTGGATGGAGTGCTACCTGCCCTAAGAGTGTGTAGCCTGCATGGAATATGAGGGACAGGAGAAGGGCTGCTGTCACTTGTGCTTTACTTCTTCATTACTTTGCTGTGCTGCCTTCTGCCTGCCATGAACTTCCTCTGTGGTGCCCCTCTGCCTCCCTGCCTTGGAGCCAGCCAACGATGAACTGAAACCTCTATAAACTGTGAGCTAAATAAACCTTTCCTCCTTTAACTTTGGGTGTTGGGTATTTTGTCTCAGCAGTGTGAGAAGTAACTAAGACAGTCATTAATTTTGTCATTTCATCACCTTATAAATTAGTGTTTAAATAGCATGTTAAATCTCAACTCAGTCATGAGATAGAATACCCAAGGAAGAGAACTTTCCACTCCTACTGCTGCTTGAAAATGAGATCTTCCTGGAGAAGCAGGACTGGGGTTCACCGCTCTGGTGATGACTTAGTGGAACTTGGTGGTAATGCCCCCTCTGGAGTTTGCTGAAAATATACCCTTTATGGTACTGGGGAAAGTCACGGGACTCTGCCAAATTAGCATACCAGAAAACAAAGTCCTTTTTTCTTCTGCATCTCTGCAGTGCCTGTTACTGACAAAACGTAACATCTTGGCGCCTGATAGAGGGAAATATTTGAAGGGCCTGGATCATTTTCAAAGTTTAGGCAAAAGGATGGAATTTGAAGTGGAGAGACAGTAAGTAAATAATTGGCATAGTTCATTTCCTTGATAACTTTCATTACACTCTTCTACATATCACATGATGATTAAGAAGAAAGTACAGATTTGTGAATTTTTTCAAAGGTGGAAACTTTAGCAGTCACCATTTTTTGAAATATACTATGAAATGTACAATGTCATTTTGCATTGTTTTTTGTTTGGTGTAATACTTGTGTGGAACTTGATAGATTAACAACATTCTTTTCAGAGTAAAAGCTAGAAACAGACTGCAAAGTGGTTTTGTGTTGGTTTACTTCAAAAGTCTTAGATTTTTCAAGTTTCTTTACATGTGGCAGTAAAAATTCACAAATAAGAGTAACTTTTCATGTGTTTAATCAGTCACTCCAGAGTTCTAGAGGTGTTCAATTTGAATTTGATTTTTTGAGTGGTAAAATTGAGTAGATATTTAAAATTTATTGGTAGTTATAGAACAGATTTAAACACTATTTTATTTTATTCATTTATTTTTTTGGTACTGGGGATCGAATTTGGGTCCTTGCACTTGGGAGGCAGGCGATGGAACCACTGAGCTAAATTCCCAGCCCCTTGTTTTCCCTTTTTTGAGGCAGGGTTTTGCTATGTAGCCCAGGCTGGCCTGAAACTTGCAGTGATCCTCCTGCCTCAGCTCCCTGAGTGCTGGGATTACATGCATGTGCCAGCATTCCTGGTTTAAACAGATTTTAGTTCTTTAAATTTCTATCTGTTTTTTAGTTTCCTATGTGCTGTAGTAACAAATTATACAAATTTAGTGATTTAAAACAATTCATTGTAGTTCTGTGGGTCAAAGACTCGACCTGGGTCTCATTGGACTAAAATTAAATTGTTAGCAGGGTTGAGTTCTGTTCTAGAGGTTGTATGGAGAGAATCTGTTACTGTGCTTTTTCCAGTTTTTAGAAGCCCCTTCCTCCTGCAGTGTTGTAATGCTCTGTGCCTTTCATTTGTACTCATGTCTGTCTCTGACTCTGAACTTGTCTATTTCCTTCATTTTTAAGGATGCTTGTGATTATATTATCCTGGATAACCTAGGATAGTCCGTTTACCTCATTAACAATATTAATTACATCTGTGTCCTCCTTTATAAATGTAATAATATTTGTAAGATATTCATGAGTATAGCACATGGATGTTTCTGGTAGACCATTACTCAGTAAACTACAATTTACTTACCTTACAGTTCTTTTAAAAGAAGAGAACATTTGAGGTCTGATTTGGCAAACTTAAAAGGAAATCAGCTTTTGTTTCTTAGGCATTTTTTTGTTTTAGTTTTTGGTTCTGTTTCTGAGGTATTTCTAGATGGGAAATTTTGTTCTGTAGAAATACTGGTATGGGGCAGGGATTTAGCTCAGTGGTTCCGCCACCTGCCTTACAAGCAGAAGGACCTGAGTTTGATCCCTGGTACCAGGGAAAAAAAAAATACTGGTATGCCATTGAGTTTCTCACTGAGGGAGGGGTGATTTTTCTAAATGCCTTTTGTGTTATTCTTTTACCTTAGGTTGTAAATAGGGCCCAGAATTTGTTTTAGAGTTAAAGGTCACCATGTTTTTGACAATTGCCATGTAATAAATGGAAGGAAGGCACTTGGAAGCAGTTACAGAATTGTGGCCTCAGGTGGTGTTATAAAGTTTGTTCTGGGATCACTGCTCCTTTTAATAAGCTCTTTATCAAACCAGACTCTAATGTTACTATGTTTCTCTAAGTCTGATTTCTGTTATTTTTTTAACCAATCTCAAGTAATAGGACATGTACTTGATCTGTTTAGATAGTTTTTCTTTAAGACACAATAAACTCAATTGTGACAACTTTTTGTTCTATTGTGTGCATAGTTTTGTAGACAGATGTATATACTTTGTGGGATGCTGTATAGTAAGCTTTGAAATTTCTTTTGTCAAATGGAGGTGATAAAGTAAAATTGTTGCCTTACAGCAGTGTTGGCAAACTCTTGTTACCCCCCCCCATCCTGCCTGATATATGTGGCTCATGAGCTAAGATTTAAGATTGCCTTTTCCACTTAAAGAGTTTGAAAAATATTCCTTTGTTATATCAGAATGAAAAGTTAATGAAATGGAATTTATAGTGTTCAAAACTAAAATTTTATTAGAATATGGTCCTGCTCATCATTTACATATTGTTTGTGGCCACTATATGCTTCTCTGTGGGAAGGTTGAGTAGTTTTTGCAGGAGAGACTTTTTATGACCAAAAACAACTAAAATATTTTCTAGATGATCTTTTTTTTCTCTCTTTCTTTTTTTTGGTACCAGGGATTGAACTCAGAACCCTGTGCTTGTGAGGCAGACATGGTACCACTGAGCTAAATCCCTGGCCCTGCCAGATGATCTTTAAAGAAAAAATGTTTGTTGGCTTTGTTTTAGAATGTTTTGAGCACTGACTAGTTATTAATTTATTCATATATGCCATTGAAGAAGCTTTCTCATATTGCTTATTAGATGGTTAAAAATTAAATTGTAAGTGGCTATATAAAAGATTATAATGCCCACTACAAGTGATAAACATTGAGATGTTACTAATTTTTCAGGTATTTCTGTAGAAAAATGCCAAAACAATGTGCTATTATATTGAAAGTCAGAAATGTTAATTTTTTAGGGCTGCTAATAAAATTCCATTGACTGTGGTTTAAACAACAGAAATTTATTTTCTCATAGGTTTGGAGGCTAAAATTCCAAAGACTAAGGTGTCAACAGGTTTGGCATTGGGATAATCTGGATACTTTTCTTATTTATGTGATTAACAACTTTACTTACATCTACAATTCTTAGTTCTTGGTTGCTACGTTACAGAATTTGTATGTTACAGCCATATGGTAAATATTTTGTCCTAAGATCTCTCTTCTTGAGTTGTAGATGAGTGTTTCTCTTCAGAAGACTTTTACTCTGGGCGTACATCCCTGCTGCATCTTCTCTTACAAGGTTATTAGTCAGATTGAATTAGGGCTTTACCCTTATAACTTCATTTAACCTTACTTAGCTCCTTAAAGGCTATCTCCAAATACAGTCACAGTCTTAGATACTAAGGGTTAGGGGTTCAACATAAAAATTTGCTGGAGGTACAGTTCAGTCTATAGCATGAATGAATTTCTACTAAAACTTAATTTTTTCATGAAGCAAATTTTTTAAAAAAATTTCTTTTATTGGTACATTTTAGGTATACAATACATTTACATTTATCATTGGGTGCTTGTACCTGTACATGATGCGTCTTGGTTCTTATTTTTTTCCCCATTACCTGTGCACCCTTCACCCCCTCCACCCTTCCCTATTTACATAGATTTTGTTTCCATTTTTTTCTTTTCTCATAATTTTTCCCTTCCCTTCTTTCCTTTCCCCTTCCCCTCTCACCACCCCTACACCTTTGGACCTTTTCCTATTCATGAAGCAAATTTTGAGGTTGTACTATGTGATGGACACGCTTGTACATAAGGATGGTAAAAAGGCAAAGGGTTGACACTTAAGTGTCTTAAGTTTAGTAGCAGAAGACTGGCAGTAAAAAAGAACAAAAGTGGTAAGGGCTATAAAGAAGATTAAAGAGTGTAAAATGTTAAGACTAGTTTGGAGGGTAAAGTAATGCTATTTTTAGATAAGGGTGTTAAAGTTACAGTTTTCTGAAAGGTGACCTTTCACCTGAGAACTAAATAATAAGGAATAGCCAACTAGTTAAGTACTAAGGCTGTTTCTAGGACATGATGGTGATTAAGATTGGCATGGTAAAGGATCAGAAGAACTGTGAGCAGATTAAATTTTATAACCTAGGATTGATGAGGTTGGCAGGGATGAAGTCATGAAGGCCTTTGGGGAAGTTATTGTAAAAGTTTTGCTTTTTCTTTGCACAAGAAATAAAATCTGGATGGATTTATAGCAAGGGAGTGACATTTTTTGTGTTTGAAGGAACACTTTGGCTGTTGTATAAGAGACTGTAGGTACCATAGAAGATAAAGAGAACAGTTAGGTGATCCACATATTCCAGGTGAGAAATATTTTGGGCTTGGCCTTTGATGGAGGCAGAGAAGAGGTAAAGAAATGTTAAGAATTTGAGATATTTTGGAGGTTAAATCCTGGGTGTGGGGATTTGGGAAAAGAATGCAGTATCTTTAGCAATAATGTGGTATAATACCATCTATAATGGCAAAGGTATGTCAATTTTATCATTCTTGGATAAAATACCTGACACCTGCACCTTAAGGGAGGAGCCTTAAGGGAGCCTTACTTGGCTCAAGGTTTTGGAGGGTCTAGACCATGTTCAGCTCCAAGGCAAACAGTGAAATGGGCCCCGCCCGGAGTGCGCGAGCGCTCTGCTCCCAGTTGCAGCGCCCGTGGGCGCCCAGGGCAGCGGCGGCGACCGGTGCCTAGGAGGCGGCGGGTGCCTGGGAGGCGGCCGCATGGGGGTCGGGCAGCGGAGGTGCTGGCGGGCGGGGGCGGCTTGCTGTAGGCCCGCCCCTGCGGCCCGCAGGAGAGACCTGGCCCGGGAGAGGTCGGGCCCGCCCTGCTGGGGCGGTGGGGCATGAGGCGGCGGCCGCGGTGAGCCCTAGCCCTAGACTGTGTCGGCGGCCAAGGAGAACCCGTGCAGGAAATTTCAGGCCAACATCTTCAACAAGAGCAAGTGTCAGAACTGCTTCAAGCCCCGCGAGTCGCATCTGCTCAACGACGAGGACCTGACGCAGGCCAAACCCATTTATGGTGGCTGGCTACTCCTGGCTCCACATGGGACTGACTTTGACAACCCAGTACACCGGTCTCGGAAATGGCAGCGACGGTTCTTCATCCTTTATGAGCATGGCCTCTTGTGCTACGCCCTGGATGAGATGCCTACAACCCTCCCGCAGGGTACCATCAACATGAACCAGTGCTCAGATGTGGTGGATGGAGAGCGCCGCACTGGCCAGAACTTCTCCCTGTGCATTCTGTCACCTGAGAAGGAGCATTTCATCAGGGCAGAAACTAAAGAGATCATCAGTGGGTGGCTGGAGATGCTCATGGTCTATCCCAGGACTAACAAGCAGAACCAGAAGAAGAAACGGAAAGTGGACCCACCCACCCCACAGGAACCCGGGCCTGCCAAGGTGGCTGTCACCAGCAACAGCAGCAGCATCCCCAGTGCAGAAAAAGTCCCCACCACCAAGTCCACGCTCTGGCAGGAAGAAATGAGGGCCAAGGATCAGCCTGATGGGAGCAACCTGAGTCCAGCTCAGAGTCCCAGCCAAAGCCAGCCTTCTTCTGCCAGCTCCCTGCGGGGACCAGGGCTGGAAAGCAAAGAAGAGGAGAGCGCCATGAGTAGCGACCGCATGGACTGTGGCCACAAAGTGCGGGTGGAGAGTGGCTACTTCTCACTGGAAAAGACCAAGCAGGACTTGAAAGCTGAGGAGCAGCAGCTGCCTCTGCCACAGTCCCCTTCTAGCCCTAGCACCCCAAACAACAGAAGGTCCCAGGTAATTGAGAAATTTGAGGCATTGGACATTGAGAAGGCAGAGCACGTGGAGATAAACCTGTTGGCCGGGCCCTCACCATCCAGTGACACTTGCCAGGGCTGCAGTGAAAAGAGGTCATTCCCCAGGAAGCAGGACTTCAGTGAAACCCCCAGCGCTCCTCTCTCGGATGCCTCAGCCTCCCCCTTGTCTCCACACCGAAGAGCCAAGTCACTGGACAGGAGGTCCACGGAGTCCTCCATGATGCCTGACCTGCTGAATTTCGAGAAAGGCTGGCTGACCAAGCAGTACGAAGATGGCCAGTGGAAGAAGCACTGGTTTGTCCTGTCTGTTCAGAGCCAGAGATACTACAGGGACTCCGTGGCTGAGGAGGCAGCGGACTTGGATGGGGAAATTGATTTGTCCACATGTTATGATGTCACAGAGTATCCAGTCCAGAGAAACTATGGCTTCCAGATACACACAAAGGAGGGTGAGTTCACCCTGTCAGCCATGACATCCGGAATCCGGCGAAATTGGATCCAGACCATCATGAAGCATGTGCACCCAACCACCACCCCAGATGTGACCAGTTCATTGCCTGAGGAAAAGAACAAGAGCAGCTCAACTTTTGAGACTTGCCCAAGGCCAAATGAAAAGCAAGAGGCAGAGCCAGGGGAGCTGGATCCAGAGCAGAAGAGGAGCCGCGCTAGGGAGTGAAGGCAAGAGGGCCGCTCCAAGACCTTTGACTGGGCTGAGTTCCGCCCTATCCAACAGGCCCTGGCTCAGGAGAGGGGCAATAACATGGGGCACCCTGATGCTTGTGCGCCTGGGTACCCCGAGATGGAGCCGGGTGAGCTGGAGCGGGAGCGTGCACGGAAGTGGGAAGAATGCCGCAAGCGCTTTGGGATGGTGGATGCTGTGGATGGAACAGGCATCGAGGAAGCAGCCCTGTGCATGGAGGTGGACTGGAGCCCAGGGCTGCCATTTGCCACCGGCCTTAAGACGCAAAATGTCCATGTGGAAATTGAGCAGCGGTGGCATCAGGTGGAGACCACCCCTCTCTGAGAGGAAAAGCAGGTGCCCATTGCCCCCTTGCACCTATCCTCTGAGGACAGAAGTGACCGGCTCTCTACACATGAACTGACCTCTCTGCTGGAGAAGGAGCTGGAGCAGAGCCAGAAGGAAGCCTCAGACCTTCTGGAACAGAACCGGCTCTTGCAGGGCCAGCTGAGGGTGGCACTGGGCCTTGAGCAAAGTGCCCGGGAGGGCTATGTGCTACAGGCCACATGTGAGCGAGGCTTTGCTGCAATGGAGGAGACGCATCAGAAGAAGATTGAAGACCTTCAGAGGCAGCACCAGAGGGAGCTAGAGAAGCTTCGGGAGGAAAAGGACCGCCTCCTGGCTGAGGAGACTGCTGTCACTATCCCAGCCATTGAAGCCATGAAGAATGCCCACCAGGAGGAGATGGAGCGTGAGCTGGAGAAGAGCCAGTGGTCTCAAATCAGCAGTATCACCTCAGACATTGAAGCCCTGAGACGGCAGTACCTGGAGGAGCTGCAGTCGGTGCAGTGGGAGCTTGAGGTCCTCTCTGAGCAGTATTCGAAGAAGTGCCTGGAGAATGCTCACCTGGCTCAGGCACTGGAGGCTGAGCGGCAGGCCCTGCAGCAGTGCCAGCGCGAGAACTAGGAGCTCAGCGCCCACAACCAGGAAGTGAATAACCGCCTAGCTGCAGAGATCACATGGTTTACGGACACTACTGACCAGGGACAGCGATGAGGAGGCTGCTGGGTCACCCCTCACACAGGGCAAAGACGCATACGAGCAGAGGTCTTATTGCGGGTCAAGGAGTCAGAAATACAGTGTCTGAAACAGGAGACCAGCTCTCTCAAGGACGAGCTCCAGACAGCACTTCAGGATAAAAAGTATGCTAGTGACAAGTACAAAGACATTTATACTGAGCTCAGCATCGAGAAGGCCAAGGCAGACTGTGATATCAGCAGGTTGAGAGAGCAGCTGAAAGCAGCTACAGACGCACTGGGGGAAAAGTCCCCTGAGAGCACTGCTGTGGCAGGATATGACATAATGAAATATAAAAGCAACCCTGACTTTCTGAAGTAAGACAGATCCTGTGTCACCTGGCAGCTCGGAAATATTAGGTCCAAGTCCATAATTGAGCAGGTCTCATGGGATAACTGACTCGCACCCACTTCCCGGTCCCGTGTCGTGTAGAGTCTGAAGGAAGGCCTGACAGTGCAGGAACGGCTGAAGCTCTTTGAATCCAGGGACTTGAAGAAAGACTAGCTGTATCCCATGCCACTCAACACACCCCCCCTGGCTGGTGGCAGCACAACCTGAGCGCGGCTTTTTGTCTGTACCTTTATTTTTATCATTGTTGTTGTTATTGTCATTAACTGTGGGTATGGATACATGAGAGACTGGTGTATGGATTGTCCGCACCATTCCAACTTCCTGTTGTGTTTATCACCACTTTCTTTCTGTGGTATTCTGAGATTGGTCAAGTTCCAGCAGTGTGGTGATGCAGCACCTGCCCACATCTGAGTAGAGCCCTTCTCAATATCCACTGCACCCACTGTCAGTATTAAGGCTCAGCAGCCTGTCAATAAGCTAGCCCTGTGTCAGAGTGCAGTGTGGAGGTCTGGCCTACACTCCAGCTCTGCTGCTCACAGCTAAGCACCACCAGGTGGGCACAATCCCTGTTGGTCAGAGAAGAGCCACCTTGATGTCCTGGTTTGACCTGTACCATGGTGCAGGTGATTTGCCTGCCTGGTTGCTGGAGGAGGCAGTAACCCAGACAGCTGTACAGCCTGTGCACACTGCCTTCTGGCCTGGGAGGAGGACAACATTTTGTATTTGCTCCACTAATGCAGTTTAGAACCACACCCCAGATAATCCTGTCTAACTTTCACAACCTGGAAAATGTGGAAAGCAACCATTCCTATTTTTGTTTGTTTTTTATTAAATCTTGCACCCCCCCCAAACAACAACAACAACAACAACAACAAAAAACATAGTGAAATGGTGTGGTGGATAAAAATACTTAGTTCATGGTGGGTAAGCAGAGCAGGGAACAGTACCTGAGAGGATGGAGCCAGGGACCATCTATAGACCCCAAGGTCATGCCTCCATGATCTACCTAGACACACCCTGAAGTGTGCTTTACTAATCCCCTAGGGAGCTTCTAAGCCAATCAAGTTGACAAGCTTAACCACATTCTACCCTTTGTCAATTTGACACCCAAACACATCTCCTTAAACCATACTTAATCTACAAGTAAATGCAGTAATAAGTTAATAATTTTGCTTAACATGATCCAACTGTCTGTGTAAAACTGAAAATACAGTAATCTCTTTCCCAGCAGTTCCAACATTGCTCAAAAGCCCAAGGTCTCCTCAGACACAAGGCAAACTCTTTTTCCTCTGTAAAATCAAAAAAGCAAATTTATTAATCCCAAAGTACAATGGCACAGGGCAAATATTCTTACTCCAAAAAGGAAGAATGGGGGATAGAAAAGGATCTAAACCTAGCAGAACAGATAGCAAGTCCTGTAGCTGCATGTCCATCATCTGGGGCACATGGTGGTGAGATGTGAGTTCCGAAGGGCTTGCACAGCTCCATTCATATCACCTTGTTAGTTGTGGTCTGCACTGCCTCTCTCTTGGGTTGGCTCTTAGAGCTTTTCTTGTCAGATGTTCCTGGCATCTCAGACTTACTAGGGTTTCCACCTTCAACTTCATTAATGCACCTGCCTCTTAAAGGCACATTGACTGCCCTCCTAGGCCATCCTTTGAATTCCGGGTAGAAGTCTCCATGACCCCACAACTCTTGCATTCTCAGTGCCTAAATGATCATGTGAATGAATCCTGGGGAACCAATTCCTTAGGCAACCCCTCTCAGGGCCAGGGACTTTCTTCTTAAATGAAAGGTTTATCCTTTTGGATCCTTAAGACAGCAGTGGGCTGAGTCTTGCTGGTTCCTGAGATGCCCTCAAAGCATTTCTCTTGTCTCAGTTAAAAGAAGGTGCTGATCTCTTCAGCAAACCACACCTCCTTTGGCCTCAACTTAATATGTAGTTCCTTTTAGGCAAAAATTGATTTTATATTTCTGCTCTGCTTTTTGCTCTCAATTCTCACTATAAATCTTGCTGAAAGCAACCAGTAGTATTCATGCCACAGCCTGAATGGCTGCTTTGAAATTTCCTCCCCCAGTTCATTTTATATGTCACCTTTAAATTCAGCCTCACATAAATTCTTAGGACATAAACAAAATGCAGACTTTTTTTTTTTTGCCAGAGTGAAATATGCGTCCTCTAATCTTATTTTCCAATACAGTCCTTGTTCTCAAATAAAACCTCAACAGCTTTACCTTTACTATCCATGTTCTTTTTTTTGTTTGGTATTGGGGATTGAACTCAGGTCCTTGCGCTTTCAGGACAGGTGGCAGAACCACTGAGCTAAATCCCCGGCCCTGTTATCCATGTTCTTATCAGCATTCTGGTCTTCTGAGCTCTGACCAGGATCACCTATCAGATTCTGCTCATAACATTGTAGGGCTTCTCTACTTTGTATCTCTAAACCTTTTCAAACTTTTCCCATAAACAAGTTCAAAACGCTTCTGAATCACATGATGAGGTGTAGTTGCAGTACCATTTCTCTGGTACCGTTTTTCTGTATGAGGCAATTTTTCTATAGCTGAACAAAATACTTGACACTTGCATTTTAAAGGAGGAGAGATTTATTTGGCTCATGGTTTCAGAGTATTAAGTCCATGCTTTACAGGCTCCAAGGCGGAGACAGCATGATGGAAGTGTTACCTCATGTGATGTATCCAAGAGATAAGATTCCAGATCCTTGTGTATGGGAGGCAAAGAATTACAAGTGTATATCCAAAGGTAAAAGAAAAAGCAGCTGCATTTATTGGAGATAACCATAAGGTGTGCTTGAGTTTGTACTCGCAAAAGGGTGGCATGAATGGGAAAAGTGCCAGGATGGCAGGGGAATAGGGAGACCTAAGGTAAATTAGGCCTTTTCAGATTTTAAAAGATGACCCTGGACCCAGGTGCCTCTCATTGGATTTGCCCGAATATGATTGACAGAAATGATTGACAGGGTGCTGTGTCATCTCAGGGTCACCTTAGTATGCACGACTCTCCCAGAATTTACTCTATTTTAATCACATACGTGACATGCAGTTCCTATGTATCAGCCTTTAGCAAAGTTCCAGTGGGGAAAAGGTTACTAAAGGTCAGGGCACGGAATCTAACACCTTTGTGCTTTGGCCTGGAGCTTTAGAGGTTTCCTGGGTCTTTGTTATTTTTGTTTCTGCTTCTCTTAGGACAAAGGAAAGGAGGATTGGCCCTGGGCTATTGCTCAAATTCAGGTGGGTGAAGGGGAAGTGGTCTCCTAGCCCCAGTTGTGCTACCTGTAAGGGCCTGGTGGAGCAAAACTAGCCAGTCAAGTTGACAAGCTTAGTCATTCTAGCAAGTAAACCTATACAGTGTTAGCAGATTAGGTGATTTTAGCATCAAGTTACAGAATAAAATTGGAAAGGTAAATCTTTCAATCATGAAATAAAACGCCTAAGGCAAGTAAACAGTAAATAGGCTGTGGTTTAATTTGGTGTCCAACTGACTAGAAAACCTTTAGGGAATTCATAACTTGCCAGGAAGTATGCCTTTGGGACAAATAACAACTTTGGGACTAAAAAGCCCAGAAAGTACTGTAATAAATGTCAGGTTTGGTAGAATGAATAAGCATGCCATTAAGTGATTTTCTTTAGAGTGTTTTTTTTTTTTTTGGTACCGGGGATCGAACTTGGGTCCTTGTGCTTGCGCAGCAGGTGGCGAAACCACTGAGCTAAATCCCCGGCCTTTCTTTAGAGTTTTTTTATTCGAAGGTAAATGTTTTTAAAGAAAACCGTTTTTTTGGTGAAAGTGGATACAATACATAAGAATGAGAGGTGGTGATGAATGGAACCGGTCAAGGCTGTCTTTAAAATTGAACTTTCTCTGTCAGTTTCTTTGTCAATTGAACTTTGTCTGTTATGGTGGTGAATTCTCAATGAGGAGTCAGAATTACGAGGTCTGGGTTTGGTTTTTGCCATCTTTTATATAGATAGTGTGCTCAGCTTCTGAGCGTCATGGCTCCCCATCACAAAGATAGGCACTTGGTAGGTGGGAAATTGTAGAAGGAAGTAAGCATTCAGAGACGCATAGTCACTCCAGGTTCAGAGTGGCCTATACAGATGTAAGGTAAGTATGATAGTAACCTTTGTTTCAGGATTGTCAAAATATTTTTTAGTATATATTTTGTTTCCTTTGTGAAGAATTGGAGATCACTGAGCTTAATTATGTGACTTTTTTTAATTAAAGGAGACTAATTTGCAGAATATTCCTTTTTTGGGGGAACCATATTATAATTTGCTTATATAAGACTTTATTTGGTTTTTTTTTTTATTATTGTTTGTTTGTTTGAGCCAAGGTTTCTCTGTGTAATTTGGATTGGCCTTGAACTCACTCTGAGCCCAAGTTGGTCTCAAACTCATGGTGATCCTTCCTCTTGAGAGCTGGGATTACAAGTGTGCGCCACCTCGCCTGGCTAAGAAATTTTATGTAGTTAGATATTAGTCCTGTGTTAGATATGTGATGGGCAAATAAGTCTTTCAGTCTGGAACTTGGCTTTTTAGTTAATTTACAGGATCTTTTATAAAAGTTAATGTTGATGTACCTTCTTTTTTTGGTACCAGGGATCAAACTCGGGTCCTTGCACTTGCGCAGCAGGTGAAACCACTGAGCTAAATTCCTGGCCCATAAAAGTTAATGTTGATGAAGTTCATTGATCAGTTTTTTTCTGGTATGGATAATGCTTTTGATGTCAGTATTCTTTTATTTTTATGGTACGGTGTATTGAACCTAGATCCTTCATACTAAGCTACATTCCTAGCCTCGTTTTAACCATCATGGCAAAATGGAATTTTTGAAGTTAGATTTTTTTTTTTCTTTAAAGACAAGCAGCTTCACCACACTTGCTCAGGCTTGGGGCATAATGGGCCACCTCCTCCTCATAGCTCAGATGAATGATCAGGATATGCAGCTGCTGGCTCCCAGGAGATCTGGTCCTTTTGAGATTTGGCTTCACTGCATTTCCTCAGGGCTCCATAACCACCATCTCTTCCTTTTCACATTTCAGATGAAGGCACAGAATACACAGATGGTGGTCTCAGGAGTTCAGAGCCCAGTTTCCAAAGGAAAAGGAGAGCAAAAGATGACCAAGAGGCATAAAGCAAGCCTGAAGTCTGTTGTCTCCTTGTATTGCCTCTGTTCCTTGCTATAAAAGACCTTTTCACACTTGTACACAGTGGGATGGTGATTTGAAGCAAATGAGGCCCCTCTTTCTCTTAATGATTTGATATTTCTAGTTGGATTGGCTATGATAATCTCCTTATTAGGGTATTGGACTAATTGTCTAGAATAAACTTGTATACTATGAGTTAAGAAGTAGAATGTTTTGCCTTGCAAGTGCAAGGTCCTGAGTTCAATCCCCAGTACCAAAAAAAAGTAGAATGCCATGGACTATATTACTGCAGTCCAGTTTAAAGAGGTTTGATGATTTTCAAAAGTGTTTGTCACTCAGAAACATTAAATATAATCTATCTAATCTTTGTTAAACATTTATATGCATAGTATTTCTGGGAACTCAGACAGATGTTTAAGGAGTAGTCTCTGGTCCTGAGTTTCTTACATTCCAAGGTAGTTTGAGTTCAAAACAACCAAAAAATGTTGAAATGCAAAACATGAAGCATTTTTAATGCACAACATTACCTATAAAATGTGCTGTATAAATTCAAAATCTCTTTAAGTTTGTCCTAATTACTTTATAGAAAGTGTGGTGAGTTTTGATTTTCTTACCTGTGAAATAGAAATAAAAATATCCTATGGATGTTTGAATGAGATTGGATATATAAAACCCAGCATGAGCTTACATATATTTTTTCTACAGTTAGGTAAGTTTTTAATTGAAAAAATAATTGTTTTTGGTTAAAGAAAATGCAATCAGAACATGGAAATGAGTAAGTCTTCTCACTCTAGACCCAAGGTTCTTCTTTATGCACTTCTATGCCAAGAGCATAGTTTTGAATAATTTCTAGTAGTTATTTAGGTACATGTATACTTATATATAGTTGTATATTTTATAATTAACGTAAGTGGGAGCATAAACATGTTGCCTTGTATCTTGAGTTTGTCATTTAAAAATAGATTTTGACAATCTTTCCTATCAAGAAAATTTTAAAATATATTATTCTCTTATAATTTTAATGGTTATTGAGTTTTCTGTTGTTTGTATGTATCATGATGTAACTGATGTTTTTCCTCCAGCACTCATACGTCTTTATTTTTTTATTTTTTGGTACTGGAGATCAAACTTGGGACCTTGCTCTTGCGAGGCAGGCGGCGGAACCACTGAGCTAAATCCCTGGCCTATATGTCTTCATTTTAAAAATATTTTTTCAAAACTTTTTTCTCTCTTTAGGATCAACTTACTATCCTGAAAATCCATTCCCCCAAGAAGAAGAGACAGAAAGAAAGACCGCTTTGTACGAAAGGCTTGGGAATCCCATGAACGAGCTAGCAGAAAACCGATTGGGGTGCAGCAGGACTCCAGAGCCAGATATAAGGCTCAGAAAAGGGCACCCACTTGATGGTACAAGAGGAGGTGATAATGACAACCACCAAGGAGATTTGGAACCCATTTTAGAAGCAACTGTTTGTTCTTCCCATCATAAAAAAGTAGGTAAAGTTGGAGTCGGATGGTGAACAAAGCAAAAATTATTTAAGATGTGGCAGGAGGAGGATACTAAGAAGTGTATGTATGTGTGTGTTTGTCGCTATTGTTGTAGAGGATGGAGGATGAGGTGTCAATTTTTAAAAAAAATTCAGAACAACTAAGTCTCTCATTAGGTTAGGTGCTATTGATTTTATGGTTAACCCCTTCCACTGACACTTAAAATCATACTTAATCTGATTTATCTTGTTTTATAGAGAAAAAATTTGTTTCTGTAGTTAACTATACAATCTTTCTAATATGACTATGCTTTAATTGTAATATTATCAGTGAAATTCTAATTGTATACTGGAACTGTTTCTCTAGAAACTATCTCCCGAGCATACCTTGGGGGTCAGTAGAATTCTAAGAGCAGAAAGTAGATTTTAATATTTCCTTTCACTTCTCAGAGGAAACAGCAAATTTTAATCAGGCAACTTTAATTAGCCAAAAGTAGAAATAGGGCCAGTGATTTAGTTCAGTGGTTCTTGCAAGCGCAAGGTCCTGAGTTTGATACCCAGTACCAAAAAAAAAAAAAAAAAAAAAAAGTAGAAATATTTGTGAACTGCACCAGATAGTTATTGTTAGAGACATTTTGCTGTCTGCTTTGGAACCCGTACATTGACTAGCATGTATTCATGTTGCGGTACTAGTATAGTATTTCTCAGATTGGGTGTTGTGTCCCTGGTGGGTTGCAGTATTATAATTCATTAAAAAAATTGAACATGGGCTGAGGGTGTAGCTCATTGGTACACTTGCTTAGCATGTGCTAGGCCTTGGGTTCAATCTGCATGACTGGAAAACAGTAAAAACAGCCAGGTGTGATGGTGTACACCTGTAATCCCAGCTACTTGGAAGGCTGAGGCAGAAGGATCTCAAGTTCAAGGCCAGCCCAGGTGACATAGTGAGACCTTGTCTCAAAATAGTATGTAGCTGAGCACCCCCTGGGTACAGTCCCCAGTACTGCAAAGCAAAAAAGCCAGAGAGTTCAAAATTGAACAGCAAAATAGAATGAAAATATTAAGGTGCATAATTACTGCCCATTTAAACTAAGTTAAAGCTACATTAAATTTGATGAAAATTTTAAGATTTATGTAGTTATGTATATAGACAAGAATAATAAATGAAATAAATTCTCATTGTGGATTGTGATTATGAAAGCATTTTGAATGCTCTACTTGGAACAGCTGCTTCACCATCCTGAGATAACATTTATTGGATTGGATGCTAATAGTGTGGATTGAACGCCAGAGGGTTGTCTGGTCCTCTCAAGTCCTTTATAAGAATTTTGCCTGTGTATTAATAATAATAGTCTATTATGGCAGGAAATTTAAGATTATTTCTTCTTTTATTCTTGGTAATGCTTTATAAGGCTAACGTTATGCTTTCAGCTAGATTGTGCTACGTATATTTGTGCATACTTGCTTACTGACAGATTGATAGTTGAAGGTATTTTTTTAAAAAAGCTTTATATATGCAGTGTAATGTGGCTTTTAAATCATTATTACTATTTGAAAAGAAGTTTGGCTGATGTTGGGAGCAAGAACTTCATTCTACACTTAAAACTTTACTTTCTTATTGGTTTACAGTATTATACTAGCAGCTTAAAATTTCCCTAACCAGGCTGACCCAGTTGGTCTAATGCCTAAGCAATTGTTAATGTAATTGCTGTACAACTAATGAGAACATCACTAGATTTGGTTAAGTGATTGGGATTTCTTTTTTTGTTCTTTTAACTATGGCAAAACATATAACATGAAGTCTACTTTCTTAACAAAATTTTTTTTGGTACCAGGGATCGAACTCAGGACCTCGTACTTGTGAGACAGGTGTCGGAACCACTGAGCTAAATCCCCAGCCCTGTTTTAATATTTAGATCTTTAATCCATTTTGATTTTAGTTTAGTGCATAGTGATAGATACGGGTCTAGTTTTAATCTTTGGCAAGTTGAAACCCAATTTTTCCAGCACCATTTATTAAAGAGGCTATCTTTCCTCCAGTGAGGGTGGTTGGCTCCTTTGTCAAAGATGACTGAGTGTGTCTGGAGTTGTTTCTGCATTTTATAATCTGTTCCACTGGTCCTCAGGTCTGTTTCTTTGCCAGTACCATGCTGTTTTTATCACAGCAGCTTTGTAATATAGTTTCAAGTTGGGGATTGTGATACCCCCTGCCATGTCTCTGTTGCTTAGAATTGCTTTTGCTATTCTAGGTCTCTTCTTGTTCCAAATGAATTTTTGGATTGTTTTCTCAAGGTTCGTGAAGCATGCTGCTGGAATTTCATTTGAGATTGCATTGAATCTATATAGCAGTTTTGGAAATATGGCCATTTTCACTATGTTGATTCTTCCTATCCAGGACCGAGGGATGTCTTTCCATTTTCTGATATCATCTTCAATCTCTTTTTTTCAGAGTGTAATAATTTTCAGAGAAGAGGTCTTTGATTACTTTTGTTAGGTTGATTCCTAGGTATTTCAGTTTTTTGGATGCTATTGTGAAAGGAATTGTTTGCCCTATTTCTCTCTCAGTGACTCTGTTGTTCGCGTAGAGGAAAGCTATTGATTTTTGTGTGTTGACCTTGTATCCAGCTATTTTACTGAATTTGGTTATTAAGTCTAGAAGACTTTTGGTGGAGTTCTGGGGGTCTTCTATATAGAGTGTCATGTCATCTGCAAATAATGACAGTTTGACTTCTTCATTTCCTATCTTCATTGACTTCATTTCCTATCTTTTATTCCTTTTATTTTTTTCTCTTGTCTAATTGCTGTGGTTAATGTTTCCAAAACTGTATTGAACAAGAGTGGTGATAGTGGACATCCTTGTCTTGTTCTTGATTTTAGTGTGAAGGATTTCAGTTTTTGACTATTTAGTATGAGATTGGCTGTTGGTTTTTCATAGATGGCTTTTATCAGATTGAGGTAGAGACTGTCTATTCCAATTTTTTTTGTAGGGTTTTTGTTGGATTTTGTCAAATGCTTTTTCTGCATCCATTGAGATGATCATACTGTTTTTGTCCTTGGCTCTATTGATATGTTACACTGATGTATTACATTTATTGATTTGCATATGTTGAACCATCCCTGCATCCCTGGGATGTATCCCACTTGGTCAGGCTGTATGATCTTTTTGATGGTCATCTGCATTCTATTTGCCAGTCTTATTAAGGATTTTTGCATCTATGTTCCTTAGTGAGATTGGCCTGTAGTTCTCTTTTTTGGTTGGGTCTTTCTCTGCTTTGGGGATCAAGGTGATGCTTGCTTCCAGGAATGAATTTGGGAGTATTGCTTCCCTTTCAATTTCATTGAAGAGTTTAAAGAGTCGTGGCAGTAGTTCCTCTCTAAATGTCTTGTAGCATTCAGCAGTGAAGCCATCAGGACCCGGGCTGTTCTTAGTTGGTAAGTTTTTAATTACGTTTTCAATTTCATTGATTGCTGTTGAGTTGTTTAGAATTTTTAGGTCTTCTTCGTTCAACTTTGATAATTCATATGTATCTAGGAATCTGTCCATTTCTTCATTTTACTGGTGTATATGTTCTGGAAGTAGGTATTGATGATCCTCTGGATTCCTGCTGGATCTGTTGTGACTTCACCTTTTTTGTTCTTAATTGCATGGATTTGAGTCTTTTGTTTCCTTTTCCTGATAAGGTTGGCTAAGGGTTTGTCAATTTTGTTTATTTTTTCAAAGAACCAACTCTTGCCTTCATTGATTCTTTTTGTATCATTCTCTTAGTCTCCATTGCGTTGATTTCTGCTCTGATCTTTATAATTTCCTCCCTTGTAGGAGCCTTGGGTTTGTCTTGCTCTTCTTTTTCTAGAAGCTTGAGGTTCAGCATCAGGTTGTTTAATTGGCCTTGCTCTGTTTTCCTAATATGAGTATTCACTGCTATGAATTTCCCTCATAAGACTGCTTTCATTGTGTCCCATAAATTCCGATATGTTGTATTGTCATTTTGATTTAATTGAAGGAACTGTCTGATTTCTTCTTTAATTTCCTCTGTGACCCATTGGTTATTCAAAAGTGCATTGTTCAATTTCCACGTGTTTATGAAATTCTTGCAAATTCTTTTGCTATGGATCTCCAATTTCATCGCACCATGGTCTGATAATATACAGGGGATAATTTCAATTCCTTTGCACTTACTTAAACATGTTCTATGAGTGAGTATGTGGTCTCTTTTGGAGAACGACCCATGTGGAGCTGAAAAGAATGCGTATTCTGATTTTGTGGGGTGGAACACTACGTAAACATCTGTTAAGTTCATTTGTTCAAGAGTTTGATTGAATTCTATTATTTTATTGCTTATTTTTTGTCTAGTTGATCTATTTGTGATAGTGGGGTATTGAGGTCCCCCACTACTGTTGTATTAGTGCTCATTTGATTTTTCATGTCTGTCAGTATTTGTTTTATATAGTTGGGTGCACTAGTGTTTGGTGCATAGATATTTATGATTGTCATCTCTTCCTCTTGGATTCTTCCCTTTACAAGGATGTAGTGTCCTTCTTTGTCTCTCTTAATCAGTGTTGGTTTGAAATCTACTTGATCTGCCAAGAGGATAGCTACTTCTGCTTTTTTTCGGGTTCCTGTCACATGGGGTATTGTTTTCCACCCTTTAACTTCAGTCTATGAGTTTCCTTTTGAATTAAGTGTGTTTCTTGTATGCAGCATATTGTCGGATTTTGCTTCTTGACCCATTCTGCCAGTCTATTTCTTTTGATTGGTGAATTGAGACCATTAACATTGACGGTTATAACTGATACATATTGACTTGTCATTGTCATGACTTTTTCTTTTTGTTGGATTCTCCCCTTTGTGTTTAATTTCTTGTTGTGCGCAGTGGATTCATTTTCCTGGACTTCTGGGGTTGTGATCCTCGTCTTAGGATACTGTCTAAAATTTTTTGGAGTGCTGGTTTGGTATGCATGAAGGTCCCAAGGTGCTCTTTGTAGTGAGAGTATCTTGTTTCTCCATCAAATTTTTTTCCAAATAAGCTTATTGTTACATTTTAGGTATAAAATACAGTTACATTCATCACTGAGATCTTATACCATTACATGAGTATCTTGGTTTCTTATTTTTTTTCCCTTTCCCCTGCCCTCCGTTCACCCCCTCCACCGTTCGCTATTTGCAAAGACTTTGTTTCCATTTTTTTTCCCCTTTTCTCATTCTCCATCAATTTTGAAAGATAGTTTTGCAGGGTACATCAATCTGGGTTGGAGGTTGTTTTCCTTTAGGGCTTGAAATACATCATTCCAAGATCTTCTTGCCTCGAGGGTTTGTGTTTAGCAGCAGGAAACCACTGAACTAAATCCCCGGCCCTTGAGGGTTTGTGTTGAGAAGCCTGCTGTGAATCTGATGGGCTTTCCTTTGTATGTGATTTGTTTCTTTTCTCTAACTGCTTGTAGAACTTTGTTCTTCTGTTGCGTTTCTGGAATCTTAACTATTATATGCCTATGTGTAGATTTTTTTTTTTTGATCAGTGCTAGCTGGAGTCCTATATGCCTCACTTATCTGTATGTCAAGTTCTTTTCCCCGGCTTGGGAAGTTTTCTGCCATCACTCCTGTGAACAGCTTTTTATATTGTCTGCACTCTCTCCGGTTTCTTCATTGACTCCGACCAGTCTTATGTTGTTCTTTACATTGTCTAGCAGCTGCTGGATTGATTTCTCATGGACCCTTACAGTTTTGAAGCAATTTTTCTTTTCCTGGTCACTAATTGCAATTTTATCTTCTACATCTGAAATTCTGTCCTCACATTGGTTCATTCTGCTGTGTAAACTTTCAATGTGGTTTTTAATCTCCTGGAAATCTGTTTGCATCTGTTTTATGGATTCCATTTCTTTCCCATTTTGGGATTCCATCATGTTCCTCAGCTTCTCTTTTTTTTTCTTTAAGTTCTTTTATTGGTACATTTTAGGTATACAATTCGTTTACATTTATCATTGGGTGTTTGTACCTGTACATGATATATCTTGGTTATTGTTTTTCCCCTTTACCTGTGCACCGTTCACCCCCTCCCTCTGCCCTTCCCTATTTACATAGATTTAATTTCCATTTTTTTTTCTCTTCTCATGGTTTTTCCTTTCCCCTTCCCCTCCCTTCACTCCTTCGTCTTTGGACCTTGCTTCATATTTCAAATTATTAATTACTCATTTTAATCATTTTAACCCTTGTTTACACTATCAGTTTCTCACACTAGTGAAACAATTCAGTATTTACACATGTGTGCCTTATTTATTTCATTTAAAGAGTATGGCCTCGATATGCATCCATTTAGCTATAAATGACTCTAGTTTTTCATTCTTTATGGCTGAGTAGTACTCCATTTTTATAAAAAAACCACATTTCCTTTATCCAGTTTCCAGGTGATGGGCACTTGGGCTGCTTCCAAGCTTTAGCTATTACAAACTGTGCCGCTATGAACATGGGTACACATATATCACTGTGGTATGATTCTTTTAATTCTTTTGGGAAGATACCCAGTAGGGGAATAGCTGGGTCAAATGGGACCTCTAGTCCTAGTTCTTTGAGGTATCTCCATACTGACTTCCACAGTGTTTGCACCAGTCTGCACTCCCACCAGCAATGGAGAAAGGTTCCTTTCTCCCCACAACCCTGCCATCATTTGTTATTTGTTGATTTCTTGATAGCAGACATTCTTTCTGGGGTGAGGTGGAATCTCAGTGTTGTTTTCATCTGCACCTCTCGAATGATAAGTGATGTTGAACATTTTTTCATATATTTGCTGCATTTACTTCCTTGTCTGAGAAATGTGTGTTCATTTCAGATGCCCATTTTTGAATTGGGTCTTTGAATTTGGGGTGTTTGGTTTTTTTTCAGTTCTTTATATATTCTAGATTGTAGTCCTTTGAGGTACAGCTGCTAAAAATTTTTTCCCATATTGTAGGTTGTCTGTTAGCTCTGTTGGTGGTTTCTTTTGCAGTGCAGAAGCTTTTTCATAAGATGAGATCCCAGTTGTTGATTCTTTCTGCTAGTTCCCGTGCTGCTGAGGTTTTGTTTATGAAGTCTTTTCCTATGCCAGTGTCTTCAAGAGTTCTACCTAACTTATCTTCCATCAAGTTTAGTGTTTCTGTCTTAATATTTAGATCTTTAATCCTCTTCGATCTTAGTTTAGTGCATGGTGATAGGTATGGGTCTAGTTTCAATCTTTGGCAGGTTGAAATCCAGTTTTTCTAACACTATTTATTAAATAGGCTATCTTTCCTCCAATGATGATGATTGGCTCCTTTGTCAAAGATGAGGTGGCTGAGCATGTCTGGAGTTGTTTCTGCATCTTCTAATCTATTCCACTGATCCTCAGGTCTGTTCCTTTGCCAGTACCATGCTGTTTTTAATCACAGTAGCTTTGTAGTATAGTTTCAAGTTGGGGACTGTGATACCCCCACCCATATCTCTGTTGCTTAGAATTGCTTTAGCTATTCTAGGTCTCTTATGGTTCCAAATGAATTTTTGGATTGTTTTCTCTAGTTCTGTGAAGTATGTTGTTGGAATTTCAATTGGCATTGCATTCTATATAGTAGTTTTGGAAGTATGGTCATTTTCACTATATTGGTTCTTCCTACCCAGGAGCAAGGGATGTCTTTCCATTTTCTTGTATCCTCTTCGATCTCTTTTTTTCAGAGTGCTGTAGTTTTCAGTGTAGAGGTCTTTTGCTTCCTTTGTTAGATTGATTCCTAGATATTTCATTTTTTTGGATGCTGTTGTAAAAGGAATTGTTTCCTTGATTTCTCTCTCAGTGAGTCTGTTATTTGTGTACAAGAAGGCTGTTGTTTTTTGAATGTTGACCTTGTATCCAGCTACTCTACTGAATATGTCAATTAAGTGTAGAAGTCTTTTGGCAGAGTTTTTTGGGTCTTCTATGTAAAGTATCATATCGTCAGCAAATAATGACAGTTTTAACTTCTTCTTTTCCTATCTTTATTCCTTTTATTTCTTTCTCTTTTCTAATTGCTGTGGCTAATGTTTCCAGAACTATATTGAACAGGAGTGGTGATAGTGGGCATCGTTGTCCTTTTCCTGATTTTAGCGTGAAAGTTTTCAGTTTTTGACCATTTAGTATGATGTTGGCTGTTGGTTTTTCATAGATAGCCTTAATCAGGTTAAGATAAAGACCTTCTATTCCAATTTTCTGTAGGGTTTTTATCATGAATGGGTGCTGGATTTTGTTGAATGCTTTTTCTGCATCTATTGAGATGATCATATGGTTTTTGTCCTTGACTCTGTTAATATGGTGTATTACATTTATTGATTTACGAGTGTCGAACCATCCTTGCATCCCTGGGATAAATCTGACTTGGTCAGGGTGTATGATCTTCTTGATGACCCTCTGTATTCTGTTTGCCAGTATCTTGTTGAGGATTTTTGCATCTATGTTCATTAGGAGATTGGCCTGTAGTTCTCTTTTTGGGTTGTGTCTTTCCCTGGTTTTGGAATCAAAGTAACACTGGCTTCCAGGAATGAATTTGGAAGTGTTGCTTCCCTTTCAGTTTCCTTGATGAGTTTAAAGAGTAATGGCGTTAGTTTTTCTTTAAATGTCTTATAAAATTCAGCAGTGGAGCCATCCAGACCTGGGCTTTTCTTTGTTGGTAAATATTTCATTATATTTTCAGTTTCACTCATTGTAATTGGGGTGTTTAGAATTTCTATATCTTCTTCATTTAAGTTTGGCAATTTGTATGTATCTAGGAATCTGCCCATTTCTTCTGTGTTTTCCATTTTCTTGGAGTAGAGGTTCTCGAAGTAGGTATTGATCCTCTGGATTTCTGCTGGATCTGTTGTGCTGTTGTAACTTCACCTTTTTCATTCTTTTTTTTTTTTTTTTTTTTTGGTACTGGGGATTGAACTCAGGTCCTTGTGCTTGTGCAGCAGGCAGCGAAACCACTGAGCTAAATCCCTGGCCCACCTTTTTCATCCTTAATTGCATGTATTTGTGCCTTTTCTTTCCTTTTTTTGGTAAGGTTGGCTAAAGGTTTATCGATTTTATTTATTTCAAAAAACCAACTCTTTGATTCATTGATTTTTTTGTATTGTTCTCTTAGTCTCCATTGCATTAATTCCTGCCCTAATCTTTATAATTTCCTCTCTTGTACGTGCTTTGGATTCGTTTTGCTCTTCTTTTTCTAGGAGCTTGGGGTTCTACATTAGGTTATTTATCTGAGTTTTCTGTTTTCCTAATGTGGGCATTCACTGCTCTGAATTTCCCTCATAGAACTGCTTTCATTGTGTCCCATAGATTCCTGTATGTTGTACTGGCATTTTCATTTACTTGTAGAAACTATTTAATTTCTTCTTTAATACTTCTGTGACCCATTGGTTGTTCAAGAGCGTGTTATTCAGTTTCCATGTGTTTGTTGGGGTTTTTCAGTTTCTTATGTTATTGATCTCCAATTTTATTGCACTATGGTCTGATAATATACAGGCGGTAACTTCAGTTCTTTTACATTTACTTAGATCTGTCCTATGAGCTAGCATGTGGTCTATTCTGGAGAATGACCCGTGTGCAGCCGAAAAGAATGTGTATTCCGATTTTGTGGGGTGGAACACTCTGTAAACATCTATTAAGTCCATTCATTCAGTAGCTTGGTTCAGTCCTAGAATTTCCTTGTTAACTTTTTGTCTCGATGACCTGTCTATTTGTGATAGTGGGGTATTGAGGTCCCCCACTACAATTGTGTTAGTGTTTATTTGGTTTTTCATGTCTATTAATATTTGTTTTGTATAGTTGGGGGCATTTGTATTTGGTACATATATGTATTTAGGATTGTCATCTCTTCCTCTTGGATTGTTCCTGTCACAAGGATGAAGTGACCATCTTTGTCTCTCTTAATTAGTTTTGGTTTGAAATCTACTTTCTCTGCAAATAAGATTCCTACCCCTGCTTTCTTCTGGGTTCCTGTGACGTGGAGAACTGTTTTCCATCCTTTTACTTTCAGTCTGTGAATTTCTTTTTGAGTTAGGTGTGTTTCTTGTATACAGCATATTGTTGCATTTTCCTTTTTAATCCATTCTGCCAGTCTATTTCTTTTGATTGGTGAATTGAGGCCATTAACATTGATGGTTATAATTGATAGATATTGTTTTATCCTTGTCATGATGTTTTACTTTTGTTGGCTCTTTTATTTCTTACTTTTTCCCCCTTTCCCTTTAGTTTCTTACCTTGCCTGGTGGCTTCCCTCTGTTGGGCCTCATGGAGTTGTGACCTTCATTGCTTTTTTCTAAGATATTGTTTAGAATTGCTTGTAGTGCTGGTTTGGTGTTCATGAAATTTCTCAGGTGTTCTTTGTCGTGGAAGTATCTAATTTCCACATCGATTTTGAAAGATAATTTTGCAGGATACAACAGTCTAGGTTGGAAGTTATTTTCTTTTAGGGCTTGAAATACTTCACTCCAGGCTCTCCTTGATTTGAGGGTTTTTGTTGAGAAGTCTGCTGTGATTCTGAAGGGCTTTCCTTTGTAGGCGATTTGTTTCTTTTCTCTAACTGCTTGTAGGATTTTGTTTTTCTGTTGGGTTTCTGGGATCTTGACTATTATATGTCTAGATATAGATTTTTTTTGATCATGGCTAGTTGTGGAGTTCTATATGCCTCACTTATCTGTATGTCCAGTTCTCTACCTCTGTCTGGGAAGTTTTCCACTATTACTTCTGTGAACAGTTTTTTTTTTTTTTTCCACGAACAGTTTTTTTATGTCAATTGTGCTTTCTCCTGTTTTTTCATGGACTCCTATCAGTCTTATGTTATTCTTCTTTGCATCGTGCAGCAGTTGAATTGGCTTCTCGTGGTCCCTATTTTTAAGAAATCTCTATTTTCATGGTCTCTAGCCACAATCCTGTCTTCTATACCTGATATTCTATCTTCAGATTCCCTTAATCTGCTGTGGATACTTTCAGTGGAGTTTTTGATCTCCTGAATACCTGTTTGAATCTGTTTCATGGATTCCATTTCTTTCTCATGTTGGGCAATCAAGGTTTCCATTTCTTTCTTATGCTGGGTATTCATGGCTTCCTGCATGTTTCTGAGCTCATCTATTTTTTTATCTGTTTCTGTTCTAGATCCTCTAATCATGTCTTTCACTCTGCTCACCATCTCTGCAGATATCTGGGAGATTATTTCTGCTTTTAATTTTTCTAGAGCCTCATTCATCTGTTTTGTTACTTCCTGTGCTAGCAGTTCAGGGTATCCAGGTGCTTGGTTATGGGACTTTTCCATCTCATTTCCCCCAGGATTTACCCTTGGTGGGGTGGAAGTCTGAGTTTGTGCCTTGCTTAAATGTCTTCTCATTTTTGTTTTTGGTACTGTCCTTGGTTTAACTCCTGGGTTGATAGTTTGAAATTGCTTATTGTAGGTATCTTTGTTGCTTGTAATTAGAACCCTTATGGAATGATTGCTTCTCAGAGGTGTCTTCCAGATATAGCTGGTCTTTAAGTTTTGAGTCTCTAATGACTCTTAGGCTATCCCATTTTCCTTATACTAGGGAGGTTCATTGACTAGATCAACACCAACACCTTAGCCCAAGTGATACAATCAGCAACACCACTGCATCAAGTACATCTTTGAAAATGACATTTTGTGGTAGTTATTAATCTATCACCTTTAGCTGTGTGAATTAAATCAAGATCGAGGACGAACCCAACATATAGTGAATAAACTCTTCAATATAACAACTTTACCCTTTGGGATGGGGAGTTAGAAGGGGTTGGGGAGGGAGGGACAGATGGGAAGAAGGATAGGGGAAGGTTAGCAGTGTGGCCAGAGGACACAGGTGAGAAGGAAAAAGAGAATAATAGGAAAATAAAGAAGAACTCCGAATGAGGACCAAAACAGAGACAAAAAGGGAAGATGAACAATGTAGGAGAGCAAGAGAGTGTAAGAGAGAGAGAAAGGAAAGAGAAAAGAAAGAAAAGAAAAAAAGGAGAGAAAACCAAATATTTGCAAAGAGTAGGGAAAAAAATTAAAGATAAGAGGAGCAAAAGAAAAGAGAAAAAAACCAAAATTATAAAACTAATTTTGGGAATAAAAAATAACCATGAAGATGAAGGGCCTCTTTCAGGGTAGGTCTCTGCTGTCACAGTAGACACTGTGGGTTGCAGTGTGCAGATAAAAGTCAGTGAATCTCAGGAAGCTAGTCACAGACCCATGAGATTCAGGAGATTTCTGGCTGCAAGTCCCAAGTTGAGCTCCCTGTCCTGCTGTAGGGTTGAACTCTGCAGAGGTGTATTGCAGGCTCCAGCTGCCCTTCCCCTGAAGATAGTCCCCGTCCTGATGGGAGGTGAAGATGACTCCAACTTACCCAGTACAGTGGTCTGGTGGTCCGGTGTCCTCTGCGTCTTCGTAGTGTGGAACCAGGTGGCTGTACAGAGAAGAGGCCAGAGGAGCGGGGTTGGGGGGGGATGTCCAGTGGATTGCTGCCAGGCTGTGGGCTGATTTGGTACGTTCCACGTGACTCAGGGTGTTGCTACCGTGTCCGCAGACCTGCCTGTCTCCTCAGCTCCTCTTTTTATCTGTGTCCTGTCTAGATTTATTAATCATGTCTTGTACTATGGGCACAATCTCTGCTGTTATCTGAGAAATTATTTCTGATTTCAGTCTTTCCAGATCCTCTTTTGTTGCCAGTTCAGGGAGTCCAGGTATTTGAGTATCAGATTTTTCCATCTCATTTCCATTTAGGATTGCTTTAGGTGATGTGGAAGTCTGGTTTTGAGACTTCTTTACATGTCTTCTCATTTCTCAGGGGTGGGGGGATGGGGGGATGGTCTATGCTGCTGGTGCCCAGGTGGCTCACCTCCTCGGCACTGAGGGTAGTGATATGGAGACCCAGAAGGTTCACCTCCTTGGCGCTGGGGGCCTCTCTGCTCCTTGGCAAATTTCAGTTTTGATTGTTTAATTTTTCACAATGTCCTGTTTTTCATGGTTTTGCTGAAGATGTGGTAAGAGGTATGACAACAAACGAACATAGCATGGGTTCATGTAGTGCTTGTATGTGATAATTTTAATATAGATTCAGTTTATTGTTGGAGAGATCTTTGGGTGTTGTGTTGTAGTGCTTTGTGGCTGGTAAATTGAAATAGTAATTGCACTTGTGACACGGTAATTCTTTGGAGTTAATACTGGATAACAGACACTATTGTAAATAGTACCTTTTGTAGCTTTCTGAACTGTCAGTGTATGGCAGGGCTATAATCCTGCCTGTATACCCTAGGGAAGGTAGTTTTATCCTGTGTCCTATTCATTGTTTAACTTTACCATGTTGTTATTTTTTCTTTTCTTTCATGTTTGTTTTTTTGAGACAGGGTCTTGCTGTGTAGTTCAGGGTGGTGTTGAACTCACAATATAGAGAGCAGGCTGGTCTTGATTTCATGGTGTTCCTCTTGCCTTAGCCACCCAAGTGCTGAGATTACACGTGTGTGCCACCACTCCCAGCTACCATGTTATTCTTACTTGTTACCCTTGTCTAACCTAGGAAACTGTTTTTATAACCACCATATCATGTTCCTTAATTGTCCATAATGTTTGAAACCTGTGAATAGCTAATAATGGACTAGGATTTTAAGCATTTATTCTTTGAGGGTACATTCCTTTATAGGATGGTGGGAATTGGGAGTAATACTTGGTAAATCAATAGACTAATACTTTGTGCTTCTTTTTTTTTTTTTTTTTTTTTTTTTTGATACCGGGGATCGAACTTGGGACCTTGAGCTTGTGTAGCAGGTACCGGAACCACTAAGCTAAATCCCTGGCCCCTTTGTACTTCTAAAAGAAACATTCTTTTATAAAAATCTGAAATCTTATCGAATGGCCAGTATGGATAAAAATGTCTTCACTGAAACATATGTTGCTGATTGTCAGTTTTAGTTACATACTCTGGACCACTGGAGATGGACGTGTTGGTGGTATTTATTAATAAAAGTAGTGTCAAGCTGTGTATAGTTACAAATGTTAGAAATATAATCAGTGAAATTCTTCCTCTATGTATTGGTTGGCATTCTGTTAGATTAGAGTTTTAGATAAAAAAAGGCAGGTGTAAAGATGAAAAGTGAACAGTGAATATAGGTAGCCCATGTTTCACAAAGTTCTAATATGCTTCTGTTTCAGTTACCATGATTTCCATTAGATAACACCAGTGCCTGAGTAACGTGGCTCAGATTTCAGTTATTGTGGTATCCTTGTTAGTAACTGCATGAAGTACAAGATTTCTGTCTTTCTATTAACTTTTCAGTCCATGGATGACTACACTAATAATAGATCTTCATCTGCTAAGGTGCCAATCAGATCATATCACTTTTTCAAAGACTATCACTGACTGCCTGTTTATTGCCATTGATAATTCAGTAAATGCGTAGACAATAAAATGTATAGTAATGTTGCTTCTTTGTCTCTGAATAATAAGCTCAAATGGCTTTACAAAAATGGATAATCAAAACAAGAGAATTGACCAAGAAAGATAAAAATTAAGCAAATAAGTAATACTGAAAGGGAAATATAAATCAAACTAATGGAGTTGCAGAGGAAATATTTGCCCATGGTAATATTGACAGACCACTATTTAAGAGATATGCAGACAGAAGAATTTAGTGAAGACAAGCTTGGTGGCATAAGTGGTTAGTATTTGCTGGCAAAAAAAAAAGTCACATTAAACTGAAAGATATTTTTTGACTTGAAAATAGAAAAAATAAGTGATCCACAGTTCAAACGGCATATACCATGTATCAAGACACTGTAAAGGCACTCACTTTAAGCCATAAGTTACATAAGGCAAACATTGTTCAAACTACTCCTGATAATGTTGTTTGTTTGTTTTTGTTTTTTGTGACAGTGTCTCTGTTATATAGTTCAGACTGTCCTTCAACTTACTATGTAGCCAAGGCTGGCCTCTTTAGTGATTCTCTGCCTCAGACTACCGAGTGCTGGGATTACAGGCATGCGCCACCACACCTGGCTTCTAATAAGGATTTTTAAAATAGCATAGTAGTAAATACTAGTTTTAATTTTTCATTTTCCCATGCATTTAAAACTGATACTTTTAATTTAATTAAAAAGGTTCTTTTGAAGTACTGGGGATTGAACCCAGGGCCTCAACACATGCCAAACAAGTGCTCTACCATGGAGTTATACCCCGAGCCCTTTAGAAAATTTTTATTTTGAGACAAGATCTCACTAAATTACCCAGGTTGGCCTTAAACTTGTGATACTCCTTTTGCAGACTCCTGAATATTTTGGATTACATCAGAAGATCATGGAATAGTAGTTTCTCTCATTGATTATTAAGAGTGATTTGCATGGTTTTGCTTGGCACAAATCATTTTTACTGTCCTGTACTACTGTGCCAAGCAAGGCCTGCTGTATTTGCTTTTGTCTGTTGGCCAAATGTCAACCCCTGCCCTCCTGCCAACAGGGCAGTTTCATAATTAGAAAACAGTGTGAATGTAGTAGATAGAGCATGAACTTTGGAACTACCTTTGTGGGTGTGAACTTCTGACTCTGGCATTTTCTAGGTGTGTGACCTTGAAAAAATCATTTAACACCTGGGTCCTCAACTATAACATAGTAGCTGCTTAATGTATACTTTTAATTTTTTTAAAGACAGCGTCTCCCTATGTAGTTCAGGCTGGCCTTGAACTCAGTAGTCCTCCTGCCTCAGCTTCCCAAGTGCTGGAATTACAGGTATGTGCCACCATACCCAGCTGTTTTTTGAATTTTTTGAATGAATGTTTATCATTTAACTCTGGCTAACTAGTAAGCACTTAGCAAATAGCTCATTACTAGTATCTTTCACAGTAAATAACAATATTTTTTTCTAATATGAATTCATAATATTGTTCTGTGGCATTTATGTAAGTTATAAAGACCCTCTCTGACCTCTTTTTAGAGCAGGGTTACTTTTTTTTTTTTTTTTTTTGGTACTGGGGATTGAACTTGGGTCCTTGTGCTTGCACAGCAGGCGGCAAAACCACTGAGCCAAATCCCCGGCCCTAGAGCAGGGTTACTTAACCACTGTGACACTTTACTTATATATATAACCACCACACAGCCACCATGCAGCTATTCTGTCTGAGGGCTTCAACTAGGGGTCATTCTAAAGGCTTTGGAAAGTGGCTGCTTGGTTCCTAATAAATAAAATTGATCATGGTGAAAAACAAAATGATTCAAAGACTTCTCTTATGTCCTTACGTTGTTAAGCTACCCCTACCTCATTACCACTTTCTGTCTGCTATCATTTTTTAAAAGTAGTACATGTTTTCAGTACATAATGATCATATTCATCATGGAGAGCCAGTACATGTGCATAACACATTGTAGTTCTTTTTATTTCCCCTCCTCTCCCTGCTGCCTCCCTCCATCTCTTGGTTACCTTCTCGTTTCTGACTCCTACCATAATGGATTTTTCTTACCTATTTCTTAAGTAATAAAAATGGAATTATTCTCAACATGTTTTCACTACTCATCCATGTTGCTTTGCATGTATGTGGTTCTTTTTATTGCTGAACAAATATTAAATGACTATATCACTTATAGATTCTTTTTTGGGGGGTACACAAGTAGATTGCTGCAGGGTTTTAAGTATGAGCAACACTGTTATGAACTCCCCCCATCTTCATTTTTATTGTGTTATAGTACGTTACAGAACGTTAAAGCTGCCATTTAAACCATTTTAAGTACAGCTCATTGGCACTAAGTACATTCACAGTGTTGTGTGTTTATCGCTATTCCCCCAATTTTTTATTACCCCAAACAGAAACTCTGTACTTCATTTCCTCTTTACCCCAGCATGAGGAAACCTCAAATCTCCTTTGTGTCTCAATGAGTTTGCCTATACTAGAAATTTCACTTAAGTGGAGCTCTACAATACTTGTCCTTTTGAATATAGCATCTTTGACTTAGCATAATGTTTGAGAGGGTCATCCATGGTGGTAGCGTATATCTAGGTTTCATTTACTTTTTATGGCTGAGAAATTGTTTATTTTATGCTTCTGCCATATTTTAATTATTGATGTATTGATAGACATTTGTTTAACTTTTTTAGTCTCATACCATGATTAATTTTTGCAGCAGCCCTGCTAAATTGCCATATTCCAGGTTTTTCTTTTTCTTTTCTGTTTTTGAAAATAATTAACTTTGTGTTAGAAGACCTTATTCTTACTCTTCTCTAGCTCACTGCTGTATGTATTTACATTTGTTTCTCTCCAGTAGTTTGTGATACCCTACCTTACTGTACTTAGTATCTAGCCATAATGTTAAAGATACTCATTTATTTACCACTTCTTGAGTTTTAGGCTCCATGGTAGCTTCTTTGACTCATTATCTTTAATCACCAGATAGATTTGCAGTGTGGATATAATATTGTTAAAGCCATTTTATAGCTAAAGAAATTGATTCTTAGATTGTAAATTGGGCAAAGAATATTGGATTTATCAGTAATTGCTTGTCTTTAAAATTCACTCTTTATCCATTTTAGCATTTTATGGCATGCTACCTAGTCCTGAAATATATTTAACATATAGACAGTGTTCTTGATTCCTCACTGGTGTTCATCCTAGATCATAGATTCTACATTTTTGGTATACTTCTGCTTCCTTCCAATAAACATGTGTTAGTACTGCTAAGGAGACAAAGCTATTCGTTGTTCCTCTTCCCTTCCTATGATCGGTCAAACCATTTCTCTTTCCTATAAATCTGTATGATAGTGTATGCCTAGTGAAAAGGTACCTGTCTTCATTTTCCTTCTCTAAGGGAAGATTAAGTATGTGAAGTATCTTTTCTCTGACCAGTGAGACTAGCCTACCCTCTCCTATTGGTAATCCTTTGTGAATCCAACTGCACTTTCCCTGATATTCAAAATTACTGATTATAAGTATTTCCACTGATATTTCAGATTGTCTGCAATTCTACCAGATTTTACTTATGACAGTAGAGGAAACATTTAGCTGTGTTCTATCTTAGGTACTTATTTGTAGTTTTGAAACTACTAACATAATTCAAATGTACAAGAATAAAGATTGAATTCTTACTTTTCTTTGTGAAGAATCAAATACATCCTGAACATGCATAAATATTTGAGCTATTTTATATATAATTTTATATTTTAGAATCAGCCTGCTAATTATTTCAAGCTGTTGCCTATGTTCAAGTTTCATATAACTCATGTTTTAATGGAATTAAAAAAATTTTTTTGAGACAGCATCTCACTATGTAGTTTAGGTTGGCCTTGAACTCATCATGTAGCCAGCCCATGCTGGCTTCAAATTCGCAAGAATCCTCCTGCCTCAGCCTCTGAAGTGCTGAAATTACAGCTGTGTGCCACCATACCTGGCTTTAAATTTTATATTTAATTAGGCACAGCATTTAAAATAAATCTTTTAAAGCATTCATTGATTTAGCTGCTATAAATGTATGTTCTGGGAGCCATGGGGAAGAAGATAAATAGACTTGTAAGTTTAATTTAGGCAGTGATATACTAAAACAAAACAAAACAAACCCTATCTGCCTTAAAACAATGTAAGGCAAAAATAAGAACCCACAAGAACTAAATCCGTTTCGTTACCTTTCAGGTGTCTGTATTAGTTGTCAAGGGGAAGGGCACAGATGTAAGTGCTGAAAGATTCAGAAAAGGAGACAGTTGCTGTATGGGTTGGATGTGTATTCTCTGGTGACAGTAGGTTATTATTCTGGGGAGGCGTAGATACTAACTATAATTGAAAGCTTTCCACAAGACTACCATACCTAACACAAAGTAATCTGCCTGTGTGCCTGTAATCGCAGTGCTAGGAGGCTGAGGCAAGAGGATGATGAGTTCAGGTCCATCCTGGCTACAAAGTGAGTTCAAAGACAACCTGAGCTACATGGTGAAACCCTGTCTCAAAAAAAAAAAAAAAAAAAGATGTTTCTGGATAGAGCTGATAGTAATAAAGGTTGAGAAATACTAGACTAGGGTAGTTAGGGAAGACTTGTAAAGAAAAAATACGTTTGGGCTCAGTATTGAAGCAGAAGTAGGTAAGTTTTAGATAAGCAAAGCAGGATGTTTTGCTGGATAATGTACTTTTTTTTTTATTAGAGAGAATATACTTTTTTTAGAGTCGAAGATTGGATGTATACCATGCCACATAATAGCCTTTAGTTAGTATCTTTAAAAAGTGAAGAATTCTGACACCTGCCTTGCAAGTGCAAGGTCCCAAGTTCAATCCCCGGTACCAAAAAAAAAAGGGTGAAGAAGAAGAAAATAAAATCTCAGAGTTTCTTTTAAATTTGTTCAAATTCAGAGTGCTGTGCCAAGGTTCCCTATTGCTTTTGCATGTTCATTCTTACCCATTTAGTTTTAGATCAGAGGTGAGGATCAGTTTCTTTATGCAGTCATGTTAACAGCACTGTTTATCTAGCAGATTCTTTGCTTAGATGTGGAATTACAGTTCTCTTGTGCTATCATTACTCATCGAGTTACAGAATTCGCAGAATTTTAGAGATGGAGACTGTAGAGATGGTTTAAATTTCTCTTTTAGATATAAGCGGTAAAATTGAGGGAGAATGAGAGAACTGCTTAAAAATTTATCAGTGTTAGTGGTAGAACCAAGGCCTGCTACCTGTATCTCCTGTTCATTGCCCTCATTACTATATCACTTTGCCTAAACTATTGTAAAGAGTGGTCTGGAAGCAGAAATCCTAATTTTAGTAATTTAATCCTTAAAATATTACCAGATTGTTACTTTTTGCTCCAGGTTTCTGGACAGATTATTTCCTTAGGGATGTGGAAGGACAGTACTTTTTGGATTTTTTTTTTTTAACATTTCTGCTTTTTTTTGGTAACAGGCATCGAACTCAGGTCCTTGCACTTGCAAGGCAGTGGTGGTGCCACTGAGCTAAATCCCTGGCCCATTAACATTTCTATGCTACTAGCTTTAACCTTGGGTGACTTAGTTAACCTTCTTACCAAATGTGCTTGTATGTTAAATGAGGATAAAGATACTTACTGAATAAGTGGTTGTCAGGATTAAGCTAGATGACCTCTGCAAAGCCCTTTCCGCTGTGCTTGGTGTTAAAAATTGAGTAAATGTTGGATGTGTGTGTAGCTCAGTGGTAAAGCACTTGCCTAGTGTGTGGATGGCCATGGGTTCTATCCAGCACCACCTTAAAAAAATGTTTTTTCATCTTCTTTTGTTCCTAGGACACTTACCACATTGTATTACAGCTATTTTATATGTACCAGGTGGGATTCTTAGAGATTTTCCCCTCAGTTAATTTCTCAGTTTTATATAATATTGTGTGTTCTGTGAAAATGATTCATAAAACCAAAAAGAAACCAATAAACCTACTCCAGCAATTTGCTACTGAAACAAACATAGGGGTACTGTTGTGGTAGATTGTTCATTCATCTGCCAGAAGAATTGAGCAACTATTGTTCTTTTTTTTTTGGTACTGAGGATTGAACTCAGAACTTTGCACTTGCCAGGCAGGCGCGGCACCACTGAGCTGAATCCCTAGCCCTATTGTTCAGTTTTAATACTGATAATTCTGTAATAAGCTGAGTTTATTTACTATAGTGTTGGTGCCTAATTTTGACCTTAAATTTTTTTCATTTTAATTCTGCAAGGAAAGTATGTTGATTCTGTCATTTGACTCCTTTCTGTTTTTGACTGTTTCTGTGGTTTCTTGCAGAGTTCTGAGGAACATGAACACAATGATGACACTTCTCAGGAGGATGAGGGCTTCATGGGCATGTCCCCCCTCTTACAAGCCCATCATGCTATGGAAAGAATGGAAGAGTTTGTTTGTAAGGTAAGAGTCAAGTGTTTTTGTTGTTTTGTTTTTTTCTTTTTATCATTTCCATGCTGCATCTATTTAGTCCTTCCCAAACAGAAACTATTAAAGGGAATGGAGATGCTTTGGCCGTTGCTTTGCTTTGGGAAAATTTATGGTAGGATGAGGACAGAAGTGGTTTCATGATTTCAACCCTGTTCAAGGTACAGTACATTTGTTTGCTTGCAGCAGCTTTGATAAAGTTCTCATAAACCTGGAATATCCAATTGGGAAATATACCTTTCCTGCTACAGGTTAGCAGCTTGAATGTCTTGTTGATGAAACAAAATTGGGGGTGGTTGTAATGGAGATACAAAATGCTGTCCCTAGCTGGGAATGTTGGAACATAGCTGCTGCTTGGGAGGCTGAGGCAGAAGGATTGCAAGTTTGAGTCCAGCCTGCACAACTTAGCAAGACCATGTCTCAGAATTTAAAAATATAAGTAGAAAAGGCTAGGGATGTAATTCAGTGGTAGAGTGCCTCTGAGTTTAATCCCCAGTACCGTGTGCGTGCGTGTGTGTGCACGCGCGCGCGCGCGCGTGTGTGTGTGTGTGTGTGTGTGTGTGTGTGTATGGGAGAGGTTGAGGGGTGGGAAGAGACACCCTTAGTCTTCGTGATATATTTTGCTGTTTGACTTGGATGTAAACCTGCTGTTCTTTTTAGGATTTTATGAATAGTCAAACTATGCTTGACATAGAAATTTCCCAGTTTTCATGAACACCCAGTATTTTCACTTTAGTTGGTATATTTTTTGTCTCTAAGGTTTTTCTTTCAGTTCACTTTCTGATTTCCTGGGATTTATTCTAGAATTTTGTTTTCTTTCTAAAATGAGAACTAGAGTTGCTTACTTGCTTAGAGAAAATAGGGACACTGGTAAATTTATAGGAACTTGATTAATCAGATCTGTAAGAGTTTTGCCTGATAGGATCTCAAATCAGTGTAAATCTTTATGTGTATATGTATATCAATTAATTTATTTAAAATTTCTAGAGAACTCTTGATTATTTAGAGAGAAATTTTTATGACATATAACTTCATGGATTTTATGAAACCAAAATTTTTTATGCTTACAGTTTTAGATCCTGAAAGGTAAATTTAGATTTTCCTTCACTCACAGTGATGCTGGAAATCACTGAGGCCAGTTAACTTAGAATGTTATACATTGGACCAAGGATGAGAAGCGAACATTATGATTTGTTTGTTTTTTTTTTTTGATACCGGGGATCAAACTTGGGTCCTTGTGCTTTCGAGGCAGGCGGCAGAACCACTGAGCTAAATCCCCGGCCCTAGAACATTATGATTTGAACATAGACACCCCTTCAAAACTAAGGGCAGGGTGGGGGACTAAGGAAGAAAATGTAAACATTTATACGGTCTGCATAGACCGTAGGATATCTTAATTAGTATTTGAAAATTGGTGATAGAAAAGTCAAGCAGCTGGGCATGGTGGTGCCCACCTGTAATTCCAGCACTTAGGAGGCCGAGACAGGAGGATTGCTGCAAATTCAAGGCCAGCCTGGACTAACTAGTGAGTTCAAGGCTGGCCTGAGCTACGTAGTGAGACCCTGTCTCAAAAAAACCAAAAAAGAAAAAACAAACAATAGATTCCTTTTCGTGATCCCTGTCTTAGGAGAATTAGCAGAGATATAGTAGACAACAATCATACCTTTCAAGAAACCTGTGAAGGAGTCAACGCTCTGGTACTAGTTGTTTGGCACTCCTTGAGCAAGCTAGAACTTGGTGTCAAGAACTTGGTATCGATTGCCTTGTGACTCCTATTCTTTCCAGCCATAACTGTTTGTTTGGTACTTTCCTTTGTGGTACTTGTTATGCCTCCTGGAACCAATTAATGACAAGTACCAAGGTCTTTGCTTTTCAGAAACAAATTTGATGTGAAGAAATCTCTTAAAAGAGGGCTGGGGATTTAGCTCAGTGGTTTCGCTGCCTGCTGCGCAAGCACAAGGACCTGAGTTCAATCCCCGGTACCCCCCCCCCCCCAAAAAGAAATCTCTTAAAATTTTATACTTAATGTCTGGACCACTAGGGAAATTTAATATTTATAGATTAATGGGATAGTGTAGCTGACCCAACTACCTATTCATTTTCTCTTTCTGAACCGAGAGCTAAAAATACAGCACATAAAACTTTTAACAGCTAATGGGAGAATAGATAGGTTGGGCATTTACCTGCTACACACTGTCATTTACTGCAGAAGAGTGTCCCATCAGCCTGTCTGTGAGAGCAGAATGGAGAGGTACCCTGTTGCACATCTTCAGTGTTGTTCCACCTTGCAGTGGCAGTGCACCTGACTTTGCTTGAAAACGGGCCATGTCTATTGACACCATCATTTGGTTTCTTGGATTGGAAGCAAATAAACAGTTTAAAATGAGGTGTGCCATGGGTGTGCTGTTGTACCTTCTCTTTTGGGAAGCTTTTCTTACAGGAAGAGGGGCAATGAAAAAATAGGTTAGTTTTTAGAGTTTTCAGTTTGATCTTAGACTCTTTTCAGACTTTAGTTTTTGCTATTTTACCAGCATAGTCAGGCCCACGTAGGAATAAGGGTGGTAGTGAACAAATTTGGAGTGTGTGTGTGCGCACCTGTGTACACATTCAGGAGTCTAGTACAAACACAGTGGACCATTACTAAGATGTTTGATTTAGGCAGTGTATTTGTCAAATTTATTTATAAATAAGTCTAAGCTGTGATCCTAGTTTGTCCTGAGCAGAGAGGAGGATACCTATTTGTGTTGGCAGTTGACTGACAGCCTATGATTCCCAACTTGAAAGTGAGGATACAGTCTCTGCTTAATATGAAGTATAACTAGTAAAGCACAGCTCCCCAGTATTTAGATCATTAGAATGTTATAAACAGTGGGGAAAATTCCACTGACATTTAATGCATGTGTGGCTAGTAAGAAACTCAGTCTGTTCTTTCTGGCTATGAAAAAGGGTGCTTTTGACTGTTTTTGTTGATGTATAGCACAGTAGCACTTCTGATGCAGTCACAGCAGAGTAGTTGGGGTTTTTTTTGTTGGTTTTTTTTGATACTGGGGATCGAACTTGGGTCCTTGTGCTCATGGGGCGGGTGGCGGAACCACTAAGCTAAATCCCCGGCCCTACAGCAGAGTAGTTGTACATGGTGAACTGTCTTGAAGATACAAGGATTGAATTCTTTATTCCTCTTCCTCTTAGAAATAAAATTCATCCAGATAAAACAAGTAGCAACATTTTATAAGGTTAATCTCAGCAATAATGTGATCTTTCAAATTAAATGTAAGAACTTCAGGCTCTTTTGCTTTCTCCTCTTTCTCAATACAGTCCTATGGAAGATGGCATACAGCTGCTTTTACAAGTGATAGTGCATTGCAGTTGTCCCTCTGTAGATGGCCCTCTGTATCCATGGGTTTCACACTTTGCATTCAAACAGATATTCAGGAGAGCTGGTGTGCTTACTTGTTCCTGTAGTCCCAGCAACACTGGAGGCTGAGATGGGGAGGATCGCTTGAGCCCATGAATTAAAGATTAACCTGGGCAACGTACTGAGACCTTTCAAAAACAACAAAAAGCTATGTAAATACTTTTTTCCTTGTCATTATTTTTCATTTCCAAAGCCATACAGTGTAACAACTGTTTACACAGCATTTACGTTGTATTAGGTATTATATGTAATCTAGGGATGATTTGAAGGAGGATGTGCATAGGTTATATACAAATACTACACCATTTTATATAAGGACTGGGACATCTACCGAGTTTGGTATCTGCAGAGGATTTTGGAACCAGTCCCCCTTGCATGCTGTGGGGTGACTGAACCTTTAGCAGTAGATGTTAATGACCTAGGTTAGTCTTTCAGCATTGTTTTATTGTGTGTTAGAAACATATATGGATTGGCCAGGCGAGCACCAGTTTTGAGAGCCCCCCTGCCTGTGGTTTTTACTTGGCAGGTGAAGGAGAAAAGGAAGGCGAGGGGGTAGAGAGAGATTGATTTGATAATGTTAAAAGGGTCCGTCACTTCCTTTGGAGATAGAGGAGGTGTTACATGGAGGATCAGTTCTTTTACAAATGTCAGTAAGGACGCAGAAGAGCAGAGAACAGAAAGCAGGATGTGGGGGTGAAAGGATTGCACAGTAGCTGGCAAATAAGTGGCAGTCTTTCTGCATTGTAGAGAGAAGGGGAACCAGGTTTCTGTGGCTTAGCTGTTTTGTTTGTCAAAGACACTTTGGGGGGACAGGGATGGAAGTCTTTGTCAGTGAGCTCTGATGATTTGTAGTAGAGGTTCTTGCTTATAGGGTAATAGACTAGAAGCACTGTTGAGTCCACATTAACTGGAAGGTAGACCATGTGACAGACCATGCCTGGCATTTTCCTTGTACTTTCTGGCAAGCAGAAGCAAATCAGTTCTAAATGAAGTTGTCATTATGGTCTCAGCTTTCTGGGCTGAGAGACATTAAAAGAATCAGTACAGAGGTAGACAGATGTACACAGGAGGGAATTCCAAATCCTTGACTCTTTTTCCTCTAGAAGTCACTGAGGAGCTACAAAGGGAAAAAAGAAAGAGGGCTGAGGCACTTGAAGGTCTGTTGAGATGGAGTTTCTTTGCTGTCTGTCCAGAAAGAGAAGGAAGGGGAAGAGGTTGTTACTAATATTCATTCATTCATTCATTCATTCATTTTTTAAAGTTTTTTTTTTAAATGGTCTCACTCTGTAGTTCAGGCTGGCTTTGAATTCACGGTGTAACCCAGGCTGGCCTCACATTTACAGCAATCTTTCTTCCTCAGCTTCTGGAGTGCTCAGATTATAGGCGTGCATCACCACGCCCAGGTTCTGTCACTGACTTTTTTTAGACAGGTGATAGCCCCTGGGGACAGTTAAGATCACTTGTGCCTCCTTTGGGGTGGATCCTAGGGATTAACTCATTTATGGAGTCCTCATGCCGTTTTATTTGGTCCTCATAATTTCTTTATTAAATAAAGCACTATTATTTTCATTTTAAAAATGAAGAAATGAAAGCTTAGACATTTGTAACTGATGAAAACTCATACAATTTGTTAATGTCTGAGACCCAAGAATTTTCTGACCTCTTTGTTTTTCTTTTCTACTTCATATTTGCTGTGTTGGAAAGAGAAGAGGAAGTAAGGGGGAGGAGGGGAGTTTGGCAAAGGGCATGAAAGTATGATACTATATAGTTCTTTTTCTGCTAATATGAATATTAAATATAAAAATGGTCGTAGGGCCGGGGATTTAGCTCAATGGTTCTGCTGCCTGCCTCACAAGCCCAAGGTCCTAAGTTCAATCCCCAGTACCAAAAAAAAAAAACCCACTGAAAATGGTCATATTTAATAACAGAGATTTCTGCTGTGGAGGATGCAGGATGGTCTGTAATGGGTGAGACTTTGGGCCCTTCGCTCTTCTTTAGCCACACTCAAACAGAGCTCTTTTAGGGAATATTCTGTAAATTTGTCTACTCTTTCCTTCCCTGAAAGGATCCCCATTTAAAAGCTATGTATTTTTTATCAGTCTGTTTTGTAAGAACTTAGAATGAGACATTATACATTTTGAATATATTTGCTTTTAAAAATTATTTTTCCTAGTGAGAGAGAGTTGCTTGGGACAGTATTGTAAGTGAACACTTGAAATCAAAGCTTTTCCATAACACCCTTCTTCCAGGTATGGGAAGGTCGATGGCGAGTGATCCCTCACGATGTGCTGCCAGATTGGCTCAAGGATAATGACTTCCTTCTACATGGACACCGGCCACCTATGCCTTCTTTCCGGGCCTGCTTTAAGAGCATTTTCAGAATACACACAGAAACAGGCAACATTTGGACACATCTCTTAGGTATGTAATGTCAGTGGTATAATGAAGTGGTGATCTACTTTATTTTTTATTATTATTATTTTTTGGAGATAGAGTCTCACTTTGTAGTTCAGGCTGGCCTTGAACTCACGGTGATCCTCCTGCCTCCGTCTCCTGAGTGCTGGGATTACAGGTGTGTGGCATTATGCCTGGTCCCACTTTATTCTCTTATTTTCATATATTCGAGGATAAAGTTAGACTTTAAAAATGCACTGGGATTTTAGATTTTCCCCTTTGAATTTCTAATGATGAATCATCTCACTTAGTAACTCTTTGCTTATTCTAGTTTACACCGATTTTATTACAGTTAGTCAAATTTTTCTCTCCTAGATTATTAGACTGTGTCCTCAAACCACACAAAGGAAAAGTTGCTATACAAAATGTCGTAGAATATTATCATAATCAGTGAGAGGAAGGTATTTAATATAAATAAGCTGATTTTTTTCAAGTCGTTACTTAGAATATTACAGTTAAATTTCAGGTTGGTTTGAAATGGAATATGAAATGTAATATTTTCACATCATGGTTTTGTTCTTCTTTGTTTTTTGAGACAGGATCTTGCTATGTAGTCTAGGCTGGCCTTGAACTCACTATGTAGCCCATACTGGCCTTGAAATCACAGTGATCCTCCTGCCTCAGCCTCCCAAGTACTAGGATCACAGGCATGCACCACAACACCCTGACATGATTATGTATTAAAGAAAAAGAAAATACAATAGAGGAAAGAATAGTCTTTTCAATAAATGTTGCTGGGATAGTTGAGAATCAATATATAAAAGAATGAAGTTGAACTCTAGCCTCATGCCATATACAAAATTAGCAATGAGAAAATACAGATATAAATCTTGGCCTTGGATTAAGCAAGTTTCTTAGAATTGGTATCTAAGTCACAAGCAAAGAAAAAGTAGGTAAATTGGACTTTATCAAAATTAAAAGCTTGTATATGTCCACATTATCATGAAAGTGAAAAGACAACCCATAGAGTAGAAGGGAATATTTGCAAATTATTTTATTGGTAAGAGTCTAATAAAGAACTTTGATAACTCAAAAACACCCTAGTTTGTCCTATTTGCAAAACTTCTGAGTAGACATTTCCTCAGAGAAGATACATAAGTGAACAGTAAGCACATAAAAAGATGTTTATTATCATTTAAGGAAATACAAATCAGAAGCACTGAGAAATGCAGCTGAGAAATGCCACTTCACCCCTGCTATGATGGCTATAATCAAGAAAACGGAAGATAAGTCTCGGTATGGATGAAGAGAAATTGGAACTCTCATAGGGGTGTAAAATGGGGACGCCTCTATGGAAAATAGTTTGACAGTTCCAAAATGTTCAAAAGGGTTATCAGTTATCATCAGTTCCACAATGAGGTATATATCCAAGATAATTAAAATCATATTCACATAAAAACATGTACGTGAATATTTATAGCAACATTATTTGTAATAACAAAAAAGTAGAAACAAGCCAGATATCTACCAGTGGATGAAAGAATTAAGGAGCTCTGGCACAGCCTACAGTGGCCCTAAAAAGGGATGGGGTACTGATAATGTATTACAACATGGATGAACCCTGAGAACATGAGCTAAATGAAAGAAATCAGACAGCAGGCTACATGATTGTGTATTACATGTATGTGGAATACCCAGAAGAGGCAAATCCATATAGACAAAGCAGATGGTGGTGTCTAGGGCTGGGGGGAGTGGAGTGGGTGTGATAATAGGTCCTGGACTTGGGTTTGAGGGGATGATAACGTTTAGGGTTAGATGGTGGTGATAGTTGTGCAAACTTGAGAACGTAGTAAGTAGTTTCAAGCCTTACTCCATTTGACTTGTGTTTTTTATCACACATTTGATTGCTGTGTTTCCAGTTCCTGCTTGCTAGTTGTAGTGAGAATAGAAGAGAATCAAATGAAGTTTGTTGCTGGCCTCTTAAATCAAGAGTAGCTTTTTAATTAAAATGATAAAACAGAATCACTTAGCAAGTGTTTAATTTCTGAGTGCCTGTGCCATCCTCGTGTCAAATGGTACTTCCCGAGCAGTAAGAGATTGGTACCTCACTGTAGAGAACAGTTTAAGGACAGGTGCGAAGTGGTCTGAATGGGTACTTTACTAGTCCTCATTTTTGATCTGTGGGGCCACTGATGAGACCAGAGAAGCAGCACAGTGTTCCTTGACAGCTGTTGGTGGAGGAAAACTGTATTTCCTGTCAGAGTTTTTAAAGTATCGGAATTCATTGCAAAAATAAAAGTGAAAGCAAAATGGACTTTTGGAAGCAGCATATGTGCCGAAAACCTTATGAGTGGAATTTTATACTGAATCTAAGAGGTAGCACCACTGTCCCATTTCCTTTTGGATTATGCCCCTAGATAAATAACTTATATTCCGTATACTCAGTTTGTGAAGCTGAAGTCTATATCATTACCAAACATATTTGAAGTAAATAAATTTTGAATAAACCTCAGTTATTTGCAGAAATTTTTCTCATGGAACTTTTTTTTTCATAGAATGTCGACTTTATTTATTTTTAATTAGTACATGTTTGCCATACATAATGATCACATTCATCTTGGGGAATTTGTACCTGTTCATAATATATCTTAATTCTTTTTTTTTCCCCTCATGGAACTTTTGATTCACATTTCATCATTGCCACTGAGAAAGACTGAAAACATAATCAGTGTGTAACTGTCTCTTCAGGGCTGAGGATGTAGCTCAGTGGCACCAAGCGCAAGGTCCTAAGTTTGATCCCTGGTACCAAAAAAACAAAAAGAAAGAAACAACCCAAAAAAATGTCTGTTCAAAAGAATATTTTTCTCCTGTATTCTTTTCCTAGGTTGTGTATTCTTCCTGTGCCTGGGGATCTTTTATATGTTCCGCCCAAATATTTCCTTTGTGGCCCCTCTGCAAGAGAAAGTGGTCTTTGGATTATTTTTCTTGGGAGCCATTCTCTGCCTTTCGTTTTCGTGGCTCTTCCACACAGTCTACTGCCACTCAGAAGGAGTCTCTCGACTCTTCTCTAAGTAAGTATCTTTATAGTCCATATTTTGATCAGTGAGTTAGAGCCAGTGGTTTAGGGGAAAATATCCAGCAGAATTAACACTTCTTGATACCATCTTTTAGGAACTTTTAAAAATTAAAGCAAGCAGGGCTGGGGATTTAGCTCAGTAGTTCTGCCACCTGCCCCACAAGCACAAGGACCCGAATTTGATCCCTGGTATCAAAAAAAAAAAAAATTAAAGCAAGCAGCCTAGTTTGTCTTTTAGCTATTATTGATAGCTCATGTCATGGGAGATTAATTAAAATTTGTAAGGCAGTAATATTTATCGTTGGACTTATTCTTTTTTTTAATCCTAGACTGGATTACTCTGGTATTGCTCTTCTGATTATGGGAAGTTTTGTTCCTTGGCTTTATTATTCTTTCTACTGTAACCCACAACCTTGCTTCATTTACCTGATTGTCATCTGTGTGCTGGGCATTGCAGCCATTATAGTTTCCCAGTGGGACATGTTTGCCACCCCTCAGTATCGAGGAGTAAGAGCAGGTAAGTGCACATGGAGTTCTACATCGGACCTTCATTTATTCACCATTTATTAAAGGTCTACCATTTGTCAAGCATGCTATTTATCTGTGATGTGAAGAAGAGTAAGTTGTAGTTCCCTGTTGTTGAGGCTCTTTTAGCACAGTCACAGTAGTAAAGGGAGTCAAGTTCACTGGTTGTCTTAAAGCATAGGGTTGGGCCAGGGGTGAAGTGGTGAGGGCATGGATTTGTGGCAGTGTTTACTTTAGGCTGTACGCTGTCCCTAAGGTGGCAGCTCTACCACCATTATAAAATAATCATTTCACTTATTTTTTCAGCTTAGTGTGTTTTGTAGTGATTGATTCTTTTTGTATTTTTTATTTTTGTTTTATTTATATTTTTATTTTAAAATATTTTGTAAGCTCCTTAGGTAAATAAGACTTCACCCCATACTAATTGTGATCTATTAAAGTGCAGTAGGCACCATACATCTCTTCTGATTTAGGTTAAAGGTGTTTTGTTATTTGTTTGTTTATTTATTTAATTTAGGAGCTCTTACAGAAGGCCAGAAGCTTTGGCTTCTTGGAGTATGGAGTTAGAAGAGATGTTTTTCTCTTGAACTAGATTGGGATTCTGCTTAGTCAGTGCTATCTTCAGTTTTCTATTGCTAGTGTAAAGCCCAGTGCCTCTTGAGATTGAGTAAGCAGTATTACAATTAGTGTTTTTCTTTTAACCTTTAAAAAAATAATAAAATTCAAATTCTGGTTCATCTCCAGTTACTAATGCTTGAAGTAGAATTAACCTGACGCTAATGTACACTTTTGTAACACTCTTCCCTCTCCCCCTTTTTTGAGTGTTCATCTGGACAAATAAACAGTGGGCGAGGCTGGCTGTTGGTAGTCTTTCAGTAATTCTGTGCTGTTAAGCCTACTCAAGCACCTGAGATAAGAACATCTTTGCTGAGTAGAGCTGAGGTTCTGCTATTTATATACATCAGAAGAACCATCCAAGTTCCTGTGCCTTTGATTTAGAGAATGAGAAAGGCAAGACCATTAGCAGACTTTGCTTACCATACAGAGGAAAATAACAAGAACAGGATTATGGTGATGTCTTTAGAGAAGAGTAGAGGTGGGATAAAGTTTTTATTTAGGCCTGTTTGGTTCTTGTCTTCTGTGAATTGAGCATTGTTATTTTCTTCCTCTCTTTTAAATGCTTATTTTGAATATGTATCCTGTGCCTGTGTATAGTGTTGGATGCTCCAACTTATTTGGTAATGCACAGAGCAAGAAATAGGCTACTGGTCTATTGAGAAAGCTTATCAAGTGACAGTTTGTGTTATAAGGGTCATTCTTATCTCTGCCTGTCAAAATGTAGGAGCACTTACAGCTGAAACAGATACTTGTTTGGGTTGACATATCAGAGTGGTGTTTAGAACCCTAAGCATGTGTAACTCGTGTACATATAAATGACAAAATTTTTATGAAATACTGCTTTACCATTCATTTAACTTTTATTGTATTCTAGTTCTTCACTTTAGTTGATCTTAGAACCTAGGGCAGTGGTGTCAAACCTATGGCACGCATGCTGCAGTGGGCTGTTTGTATCATCGAAAGCTCTAAAAGGCTCGTCATCACTGACCTAGGTCATATCCAGAAATTTGAAAAATACTGCTTCATATGATTTTGAAGGCAGCTAGCTATGCCAGCTGATGCTGATCGTGTTCTGTGCACATGCTAACCCATACTCTACCACTGCTAACCCATACTCTAACCCATACTTGCACATGCTAACCCATGCTCTAACACTGAGCGGTACCCCAGCCCCATTTTTATAGGTTGTCTAATTGATTGCTGTTTGGGGGCCTGGGAGCTTTCAGAAGCACATGCTTCTTTGTCAGTTTATTTAGGTGACAAGTTAGGCCATTTTTTGAGAGTATTTAAATTTTTTCAGTACCCATTTTTAGGTCATAGATTTAGATTGCAGTACTATTAGAAATATTTTAGCTTTATGTATTGCTTACCTCCCCTAGTTATCTGATCATTTATTGCTTTCTCCATGCCAGTAATTTCTGTTACTTCAAAGAGAAAATACAAATACATAAGTTTTCTCTGTTTTGTAATCTGCATTAAAGGCAGCTTGTAGAGAAGTTTAAACAAACTCCCAGAGTTGTCCTTCCTTAAAGAACTAAAAATAATTCAAAACCAATGGTGACAAACCTATGGCATGCCTGCCACAGTGGGCTGTTTGTATCATTGAAAGCTCTAAAAGGTTCCCTATCATTGTACCCTTGGTTCCTTGGATTTTTAAGTAGATCTTTAGAATATTAGCTGTTTTGTCTTGTGTGACAGTGTCTCAGAGTTTGAAGAACCTTCTTTTTAAAACAAAAAGCTAATGTTGCAACCTGCTTTGGAATTTTCCATTTACAGAATTAATAGTGCTGTTCTGTAATACTGACTTCTTTCTTCTTCTGTGTTTTTACTTTATTCCCCTCTCACGATTTCTAGGAGTGTTTGTGGGTTTGGGCCTGAGTGGAATCATCCCCACCTTGCACTATGTCATTGCGGAGGGCTTCCTGAAGGCTGCCACCATAGGACAGATAGGCTGGCTGATGCTCATGGCCAGCCTCTATATCACTGGAGCGGCCCTCTATGCTGCCCGGATCCCTGAGCGCTTCTTTCCTGGCAAATGTGATATCTGGGTAAGTGTGATCAGGGCTGAGTAAGCATGTGTACCTATCTATTAGTGGATTGTGGGAAGACTGGGAAGTGATATAATCAAAAGTTTCAGACTCAAAATTGAGAGAAGTGATATAATCAAAAGTTTCAGACTCAAAATTGAGAGGAGTGTCTTAACTGTCCTTCAGTAGCTGTGTTTTTCTCTGCCCAGTGAGCACAGTAATAACTCACATTTATTGAGCACTTGGTGCCCTGCACAATACTGTGTGCTACACATAGACAGCCTCATTTAATTCATTAACCCTGTAAGTCTAACTAATTAATATTTTCATTTTACGTATAAGGAAACTAAAACTTAGTGAGGTTAGGCAACTTGTCTGGGCACATGACCATCCACCACTCAACACTTCACCTGGAGCGTCACTCATATGGTACGTTTCAGTACTGACTCTCCTGAGCATTGCTTGGGCAGGTGTCATTTCAGTCAATTCTTATATTGAGTAAATTTAATAAAACTGACATTTTTATATTTCTTATAAAAATTAACCGAAAAATGCAGTTTTAAAAAATCCTGTATTTAAATAATTGGACTGATACATGGTTAAGTGGTAGACTTAAAATTGGAGTCAGGAAGTCTTTCTTCTTCCCCTTTTTTTCCTGGGGATTGAACTCGAGTCATTTGCTCTGGGCTATATCTCCACCCCTTTAAAAAAAAATGTGTTTTGGAGCCAGGATCCTAAGTAGCTGATTTGTCCCGGCTGGGATCAAATTTGGTATTTTCTTGCTTTGACCTCCCAGAGTGCTGGAATTATAAGTGTGCACCACCATGCCCAGCTGTCAGGCTAGTCATAATATCAGAGAGTGTGTGCACCTGTTCCTACACCATAATGGAAAGCCATAGTCATACTTTGTCTCAGTTTCTTCATTGATGAGGGTGATGGACAGATGTTTGCCAAAGACCTTTTTGGGACCAGATTCCTACCTAAGGTTTTTTGATATCAAAACTTAGTGATTTATAGGGAGAGAGTGGATGTGTATATGTCTGGTTGGGGTAGGAAAGAAAAATATCTGGACTGTGGTTAATGGTAAAATGATAGGAAAGAGAAAAGGGGAAAATATAAGGGACTGATATAGATGTAAATTTTCTTTTTTTAAGACAAGAGTCTCACTTTGTAGTTTAGACTGGCCTCGGATTGACTACATAGCCCAGGCTGGCTTCAAATTTACAGTGATCCTCTTGCCTTGGCCTCCCAAGTACTGGACTTAACATGTGTGCCCTACCATCCCTGGATCATAGATATAAATTATACAACTAAAGAGGACCTGAAATATTTTCAACAGTGTAGAATTGGAGTGTTGTTGCTAAGAAACCTGACCTTTGAGCTGGGTGTGGTGGCACACACTGTTAGCCCACTTACTAGGGAGGCTAAGGCAGGAAGAGCACAAGTTCAAGCTTAGCCTGGGCAACCTAACTCAGCAAGACCTTTTCTCAAAATAAAAATAAATTTTTAAAGGGCTGGGGATAAGTACTGTGGTAGAGTGCCTAACATGTGCAAGGATCTGGATTGAATCCCTAGTACCACAGAAAAATAAAAAAGAAATCTTAACTTCTGCAGTCCTTTTCCTTAAGTATTGTTGATTATTGTAGACTGAACTATTCTCTTTGAAGTTTAGTTTAGCTCTGTGTGAAATGAAGATAATCATGAATGTAAGCAGTCCTTTGAATTTCAAATTAACCAAATTATCTTTCTGGGATTGCCTCATCATAATTTTGACATTGATATGGGGGAATTTTTATACCTTCCTTTCCTTTTTGGGAAAATTAATCCCCTTTGGTTTCCTAGGAAATATCTCTTGGAATGTAACTTTTAGTTTCTTGTTCACATTTCTGAAATCAGTCCTTCCCTTGATAAGTACTGCTTGCCACAGTATATTTTTATTTTGAGACTATTTGAGGAAAAAAATGTAATTTTTGTAATGATGGTTGATATAATGAATAGTGATTGCCTTCCTTAATGTGATAGCATTCAACAGAACAGATAAAGTCAGAAAGAATATCACACGCTTGTAGACCAGGTTCTGATTTGAGAAGGAGAAGGTTCCATTTACCTAATCTTTTTATACAATATGTTGTTCATGTAATTCCAGAATCTTAATGCTGAAGGAAATTCCAGAGACCCTTTGTTGTGACTGCCCACTTGATCTTGGAAACCTCTTTAGTTTTTCTAACAGAGAGCAGCATTTAAATTGCCCTAGCTCTGGTATTTTTACTGGCAGAAGTGTCTGCCAGTAAGTCAGAGCCCACTTCTGGGTGTCAAGCCCTCTTTAGGAACTTGTGTCCTAACAGCAAGAGAGTTTGTAGGTTGTTTGTCCCTGAGTTCACCAGATACTCCAGTGTTAATGTGCAGATTTTCATGTTTAGAGTTTAATAGCCATACTTAAATTTCTTTGGGGACAGCTGGTTTGACTCAGCAAAATGTGATATCCTTAATGGATGTCCTATGATCTGTGGACACCTTGAATTTGAGCTCTGTCACATCCATTCCTTGCCCTCTGGTCAGTGTAAGCTGGATGAAATGATCTTAAGAATCTTTATCTGACTTAATAATGTATGGATTTCTCCCCTCTCCCCCAGTTTCACTCTCATCAGCTGTTTCACATCTTTGTGGTTGCTGGAGCTTTTGTTCACTTCCACGGTGTCTCAAACCTGCAAGAGTTCCGTTTCATGATTGGTGGGGGCTGCACTGAAGAGGATGCACTGTGATACCTACAGGTAGCCAGGGACTATGACCCTGTACCTGGGCCTGCAGCAGCAGCAACAGGACTCCCTACTGGCCGCTGATGGCAGTAGCAGGAGCCCCAAAACGTTGACAGCCTCATGGGCTTTGTGACGGCCCAGGGGTTCCACGTGGTACATGACCAAGAAGAGAAAAACAAAAATAAATCATACCTCAAAGGATGGAGTGCATCAATGTGGAGAAAAGGAGTGACCCATACCCTGACTTATTCTTGAGATCTGCTCACTGAGGGCTCTGCAAAACCCTTGGCAAACTGGCTTCTGATCCATATCGTATTTATTTGTAGAAGATGAGGAAACAGTTTAGCTGGTTGTTCTTTCTTCTCCCTTTCTCCTAAAACAACAATACAAACCAATTTAGGTGAACATTTATATCCAATTAAGGGGCGGGATTGTGATTTTAGATGTTCTTTTAAGGAGAACGAAGAAATTAATGTAAATAAGATTTCTAACTGTTTAAATAAAAATTTATATAAATGTTTAAAACATAGGGGTAGGGGAGGGAGGGAGAATTTTTGTATAGAATGAAACATGCAAGTACCACACACTGTTTCAATTTTGCACAAAGTGTGACTGGAAGAGGGTCAGGTAGCAGCCCCAGAATGTACAGTGTCTTGGTGCACCAAGGTGCCTTCCGAAGGCCGACACACATACCTTGGACCCTAGCAGGGCAGAGGTTGTAGCCCCAGCCTAGTGATCACATGGCATCTCTCAAGCATCCTGAGGCAGAGGTGGAGGGAAGTGGTGCGTGTTTCCTCAGTGACTGGTAAGAGGTACTAGGTGAAGGCTGTAGGTAAAGTGTTACTTCAGAGTGTCTTGTAGGCTGATAGTGACCTTCTCTAAGGTAGAGCCACTTAGTCCTGTCATTAATGTTGGAAACGAGCAGTGGAAATGTGGAGGAGCTCTGGGGACATTAGGACAGGGACTGGTCTGATCACTTCCTGAGATCTTGGTGGTGGTGGCACATATGTGATTAGAGAGGTTTGAGCAGTTTTCTGTGTCCTTGCTGTGGAGCTCTGGACCACCCTGTCAATTTCTATTAAAAATCACTGCCCTGACTACCTTTTTCCTTCTGGAACTGAAAATTACCTTTCCTGTACATCATAGTTCCTGGCAGAGCCAGCCAGTTGAGATTCTGACTTGTATGGGTTCCTCATAAGGTCACTTTCCTAGATTGGGGGAGAGCCCTGCCTTTGCACAAGGAAAGATGAGTATCACCCCTGGTGCCCTGTCTTGGTAAGCCTAATGTGACAGACACCTCTGTTCTTGCACAAAAAAGTCAGAACTCCCTAGGCCCCACCTCAGACCCTCACCACAGCACTGCAGCCCCACTGAGCCTCATCAGGCAGAGATAGCCTGGAGCAGAGTTTAAAGGGAAACGACATTATTGCCAGGCAGTCTGGTAGAACCCTTAAGTCCATGGTTTTGAATTGCTACTAGAAGTGAAAAATGATTGCCCTTGTCCCGGGGCTACCTTGTTTTGGTATCAGGGAGAATGGTGGGAGCAGGATCTGGTTTGTAGAATCCTGATCTTGGCTCACTGGTGAGCCCCCGAAATAGTACTGGACCCTGGGCTACTGCCTACCACTTCAGGTGGTTGTGTTACATCCTGGGATGGTGGGTGCTAGAACTAGGCAGGGGGCTCGGCATCCTCAAAGGGGTGTTAAGGGATATGGGAAGAGTCCCATTCAGTAGAGTTTTCTGTTTTCTCTGCCCTTCAACTCTTCAGCCACAGCTGAGGTATAGACCTCAATGTAGAACTTGGGAAGAATTTAGGAGTATTTTGGTTCTAGTTAAGGTCACTGCTGTAAGCAGACCAAGCAGAAGTCAGTTTGGTGCAGTGCCTGACAGAATGAAGAACAGTATTAACTCAGTGAGAAAACAGTCTGGCAGTAGAGTGGACACCCGGAAGGAAGCGCTTACAGTTTCATGGGAGCAACAGCACATATCAGAAGCCAGACTTGATCTTTGGTCACACACTTTGGTGTACAGGGTGTGAGGTGCAGTTCTCCAACACCCACAGAAATGGTAGTCTTTGGGTCCAGTCACCCCACACCACAAAGCAGGAAGAATCTGGTTCAACAGAGCACAAACCCTTGGGGAACGTGAAACCAACACCACCAGTGCGTAATCCAGTTAACTCCCCCTCCCCTTTTGTGTATGTGTGTGGGCACGTGTGCCCATTTCTGTGTCTCTCTGCAGCTCACTACCAACAGCCTCAATATGCACTTGACCTTACAGTGCTTGCTGAGAATCTCACCAGGTTGGCGCCTGAATGCCTTACTCTCAGCAGCCCGAGGCTTGCTTGCTCTGTGCAGATTTTTAATTTTCTTTTTTAGCCCTAGGCTGGTTAGGACCTCTACAGCTTCATTCTTTCACCAGTAAATAGTGGCCTTTTTCAGTATTCTCCCCCTCCCTTCCCCTTTATAAATTGCTGAAGCCACAAAGCACATTTTAGGGGATCATAGAAAGCTGGGGTACCAGAACGGCATCTGTGTGATGGTTCCATTCACCATGGGATTTCCCTATTTGCTGTATTCTCAATTTCTCTAATAAAAAGAGCCAAATGCAATATGAACTTTGGTTATGTTTTTATTGCCCTTTAACTTCTGGCACATCCTGGAAGCCCTAATTTAGACAGTAAAGTTTAAGAAATTTTTAAAACTCCCCATTCTGAATGCACAAATCACCATGCCTTTACCCTGCTCACTGTTCTCATCCCTTGGACTTTCACTGTAACCTGGACCAGGTTTAAGGTGGAAAGGAGAGCTAATGATAAGGGACAATTCTTCGTTTATAAAAATAAAGTTTAGGGGCTGGGGTATGTCTCAGTGGTAGACTGCTCACCTAGCATGCGTGAGGTTCTAGGTTCCGTCCCCTGCACTGGAAAAATTAAAATTTTAACAAAAACCTAATACAGTGAATACCTTATGTTGAGTTGTGTTAAGAGAACCAGTTAATCACTCGTACTGATAATTCCATGGCCAGTGAGTATTATTTTTATTCATTTTATAGATGAGGAAATTGAAACTTAGTATGTCTGATTCTAGTGGCCCAATTTCATTGGAGAAGTGTGAAAACCATTTAAAGAGGAAACTGCGTCCTTTCTACTTGATTTTATGGTTTTAAGTAGTCATATATATATATACTTTGTTTTGTTTTTTGAGACAGAGTCTCCCTATGTAGTTGAGGCTGGCCTTGAATTCACTATGGAGCCCAGGAAGACCTTGAACTTGGAGTGATTCTCCTGCCTCAGCCTTCCAAGTGCTGGGATTATAGGTATTCGCCACCACACTGGCTATAGTCTTGTATATATTGACCTTAGTTTGGGGGGGCGGGGCTTGTTAACCTGGTCTTTTCTGTCATTTTTTTTTCAGTTTCAAAGGGGAAATATTTTAGTAATTAAAAAGGTAAATGTAGGTGTTCTTACAAAGCATTAAACTGTACAGAAATAGACAAAGAAAATTAAAGACTCCATAATCCCACTCTTACATAACCAACCACAGAATTACAGAAAGATTTACTCATAAATACAAAGAAACATAATAAATACATGAAAAACTTAACACGATCATTTACAAAAACCAAACTAAATATGGATTTAACTGAAATTTTATCATAGCCGCCTTTGGGAGGTGGAGGAAGGCAATGGGGGCAATGTGATGGGTTCGAAAATCCTCCTTTGGCCTTTTTATCAGTTGACAGAAATTTAGGCATCTTACTGCAGTGCATATATATAACACAGCAATGGAAAGTAGTTGCTTATGGGAACAGAATTTGCTATTACAGGCAAAGTAGATAGGTATGTCCCGTTTGGCTTTAAGCCTTTTAGAGCTACTTCATACTTTTATGTATTTTTTTTCTCTTTTTTGTTTTTTTGAGGCAGGGTTTTGCTTTGTAATTCAGGCTGGCCTTGATCTCTATGTGTAGGCCAAGCTGGCCTGGAATTCATGGCACCCTCCTGTCTCAGCCTCCCAGTGCTGGGATTACAGATGTGCATCCCCACGCTGGCTATTTTATGGATATTTATAACTGCATGTAGACTGGGAGAAAGCTAAAAGATGATGATGAAGCACCCATATTTACATCTTTTTGAAGTTTATTAACAGGACTATTAAACCCCTTATTTTTTCAGTTCATATGAAGTTTTTGTTTTAAAGATTGAATTTATTTCAGAAGTACTTACAAACCAGTGAGACATGACTAAAGCATTTACAGTAAAGTTTTCAAATCATTTTAATACCTACCTTTTTATGATATTAAAAATAGTACCATTGTAGTATTTGTTTTGTTTTTATTAAAATTAGTTCTTTTCAAGTTTGATTATTACTAACAAATCCTGAGTTTTAGTACAGGCAGAGTATCCCTTATCCCAAATACTTGGGACCAGCCACGTGCAGTGGTACTCTCCTTCTAATCCCAGCACTTTGGAGGCTGAAGCAGAAGGATCGCCTTAAGTTTGAGGCTAGCCTAGGTTACTACGTAGCAAGTTCAAGGCCAGCCTGAACTACATAGGAAGACCCTGCCTCATAACCAAACCAAACAAAAAACATTGGTACCACAAGTATTTTGGAATATGTACATATACAGAACGTGATATGTTTTGGATGGAACCTCAGTCTAAGCAAGAATTTCACTTATGCTTTATAAATGCCTTCCATGCATAACCTGAAGGCAGTTGGATACAGTAGTTTTCATAATGTTGCCCATGAATCATGGTTGCATGGTGTGGAATTTTCCACTTGAGCATTCTGGATTTTTGGTTTAGAGATGTTAAGTCTATAGTATGGCAAGCCAAGGTACAAATATGATCTTTTTTCTGTATGGGAAATTGAACCTAGGGTCTTCACACTGAGCTATGTCCTCAGTGTAACTTTTAAAATTATCTTTTATTTTGAGGCAGGGCCTGGCTAACTAGCTAAGTTGCCTAGGCTGGACTTGAACCTTCAGTCCTCCTGCCTCAGCCTCCCAGAATGCTGGGATTACAGGAGTATGTCATCGCACCCAGGTCAAAACATGATAATTAAAAAAATTATTTTTCATCTTCTAAGCACTGTTTCATGGTAAAAAATTACTATTTGGTCGTAAGTATTCTTATATGCAAATAGTTTTACTGCGGATGGTTTTTATTTTCCTGACATTTACATTATACAACTCTAATCACTAAATTCTTCCTCATCACTGAAGTATGTGCTCTTTATCCTCGGGCGCCGGGAATCCTCTGACGTTGAGGGGCCCCTGCACTGGGTTTCCATTTGTTCTGTTCTTCAATCTTGGCTTGCTGGGACGCTATGGCTTGGCTGAGATTGTGGAGAGCGGGGTCTTCACTTTCTGCTACATCCTCAATTTCTTCCGGTTCGGCAATGTTCTTTATCTTCTTCTTTTCTTTCTTCTTTGGAGGCTCACGTTCACCGAGCATGTTTTTTTGGACAGGCATAACTTAAGTGTCCACTTTCCCCACATTCATAACACTTCGATTTATCAAAGTAGCTTCGCCTTTGGATGAATTCAGCTGCTCTCCCATTGTCAATAGCAACGCTTGCCTTGATCGCTCTACCAAACAACTGTTTGTTGTTTATGGCTCTGGTGCAGTTTTGTGCAGAAATAAATAAATAAATAAATCCAAAATAAATGCAACCCCTTTACTCCTCCTCGTATCTTTGTCTTTCACTATAGTAACCTTTACAAAGTTGCTACACTTGGAAAATATCCGGTATAAGTCGTTGTTTGTTACGGAGAAGGGCAAGTTGGACACATACACTGTGCTCTTACTTGGAGCCAAGCCACCACTCATTCCTGCAGGGACGGCGGACCCGGCTCAGCGGCCTGGGCATCCCGCGCCCGCCCGGAGGGACCCTGCTCGGCTCCCCTAGGTCGGGCCACACTGGCGGGTGTGTCTGTGACGTCACCGCCCTTTTCTGTATCATTTAATGAGAGGAAATCTCAACCCTTTTCCTTAGGTAGATATACTTTTGGCAGGGAATTTCCAGCATTGGGTTATGTCTATTTTACATTCTTTTTTTTTGTACAGGGGCTCGGACTCAGGACCTTGTGCTTGCGAGACAGGCGCGGGGCCACTGAGCTAGATCCCCGGCCCTGCGTTCTCATTTTTAAGTACAGGTCAGGGTTTCCGATACATTATATGGGTGTGGGACACTGGACTACCTTAGAGAAGTAAGCCGAAGTTCACAGATAACACACTTTGGTTTTTCCTGGTCTTTCTCCAGCAGCTGTCTGCGCTTCCTATTTCTCGGGTGACATCCGCGGCTATTTTAGATAAAGCAGATGACACATTTAAATCTTGACTATGGAATGCAAGGGTCTGGGTGCCTTAAGAGGAGCCTCTGGACAATGTTGCTTTAAAGTTACCCTAGAAACAACACCCTTGAGTACTGTGCTTCAGTTGTAGTGTCTGAAGGCCAGTCTGGCTCTCATAAGTGCTACTTAGGATGGTGTGGATCAAGGGTCAGGGAGAACACGGGGTGCAGATTAAACTACACCTCATGCAGCCTCTTGTCACCGTGTCCCACCACCCCTCCCTTCCCCCATTAGCTCAGGGATGAGGAGAGGCAGGCTCACACCCCAGTTCTGCCATTTGCCATGTAACATGGGCAGGAAGTCATTCACTTCCCTGGCCTGTGTGTCCTCACTTGCCCAAAACAAAAGGGCTAATGGCATATTCTTTGCATCCTTAACACACACTCTGGCCCCTACAGGTAACGTTTCTCAGACTTCCCATACTGATTAGCTGGTGTTTTTGCCAAAGCCTTGCTCTGATTCCTTCCTTTGGTAGTTTTTGAGCCCTTGCCACTCCCACATGCACTTTTCTGACCTTAAGTTATAGCCACTCCTTTGCCCTCCTGAACTGAAACTTAGCGTCCTGAAGTGGTTCCTTTTACCTGAAAGCACTTCTATTAAAACGTACAAATTTATTAAGTGGATTTAGTAGTTACGTGTGTCTCTGGTTCTGAGGAAGGATCTGATGTCATTCTCGAGCTCTCGGTCATCCAAACGTGCGATGCTAGTAAGAAAAGAGATGTCAGAATTCTGCATCCCCGTTTACTAAATGACTTAAGAGGTCCCAACATTTTCTCCCCCTCAGTCAATGTGAGCTAGTCTGCCACCTGCTGTCCTTTTGTCGTTTAAAAGTGGGAAGAATCATGCTGACCTTCAGAGGCAAACCTTTAAGAGAATAGCCGTTCTGCAAGGTAGAGAAGAGCAGTGTTAGTTTTCAGAAATGGACTTCCCGGGTCTTGTAGTCCTCTCTTGCCAGTGTGGCGGGACCTTGAGAAAGCTGCCTGGCACTTACTACACTTGACCTTTTCATTGTATGGCTGGGATAGTTAAGTTTGTTCACAAAATGCTCTCCTTAGTTGGGGTGTGAGGAGGAACCTTACAAGACAGCACTGGACTATCATCCTAGAGAGACGTGAGTAGGTGGCATTTGGGTGAGCAGTTGAGACCAAGTGCTGTTGGAGGTGAGAACATTTATTAATGCCAAAGACAGGCAGGTGACAGTGCACTGCAGTGAGGAGTGGCTGGAACCAGGACACACACCCTACCCTGGCCGTCACAATCAGGTCTTTATGACATAAAAGGGGAAAGTGAGCCACTTCAGCTGAGCCGGCTGGAGAAAGGGCTCTCTGCTGCTTCCTAACCCACTGGACTCCGGTGGCCACCTCTGAACTTCGCCTATTGTTCCTGGCTTCCCGTCTATAATTTCTTTGACTCCACCTCCACAAAACAAGGTATTATAGTAGTAGCAGTGTGTTTAGTGCTTACAGTGTGCTAGGCAGTTCTAGGCACATTATATGAATATATCACATTGAGTCTTCACAATACTCTTGCAATAATTTGGAGCCAATTTTCAACTCTAAGCTTCAGTTTCCTCATCTCTAAAACGGGACAAGTCATGGTATAGGCTCCAGAGGGTTGTGAGGATTAAATGAGCTAACATTTTTAATGCATATTATTTTCCTGTTACATGTGAATTTTTTCAAACTTCAGTTTCTTCAGTCGTGTATGGGGATCAATCTCTACCTCACAGGATGGTCGTGAGGCTTATATGACAGTAAGGTGAACATCTATAATGTAAGGCAACTTTCAAATATAATAAATGTGTTTTATAGGGTTGGCTCACTGTAGAGGAAAATTGGGGCTGTTTTCTGTGTGGATCTTGGACAGCTAGTACTTCTAATGTGGAGGCTGAGGGCTGGTGAGGGGGAAGAAGGATTCTTGAAGGTCATGCCAATCCTGGGGCTGGGCTGCCTAAACTCAAAGACTAGAGGCCATTCTGGAACTTTTACATGGTTCTGCTCTTATTGTTGCTCTCACAGTGGAGTCTACTGCCTCTTGGGATCCAGGTTTGAAGGGAAGGAAGCCCAGAAGTTGGGATCCTGGGAGAGGGGTGTGTGTGTGTGTGTGTGTGTGTGTGTGTGTGTGTTTAGTCTCTAATAGTAGTTCCAGCTGGAGTCAGGGCTCAGATGTCCCTTGTCATGTCACCGAGAAGGACGCCTTGCATCCACCTGGCTTTAGCGCTTGGCTGCTGCTACTCCTGTTACCTCCCCTGGGTGCACTGTTGCCCCATGCAGCAACTGTAGAGATCAACCTGCTGTTTCTAAATTTACCTTTAAGCTGGGCTTTGTAAAAAATTTTTCAGAAGACTCTTTAGCAGTAACAATCTGGATTTAATACCTATTTCTATCCTATCCTATTCTTGTTCTTTCCTTTTACTATTTACTCCCTTGCTTCTCTCTGACTCTGTCTCTCTCTCTGTCACAACACACACACACACACACACACACACACACACACACGGCCGCACTCTTATGTTTTAGGCAGAGCATGTTTTCATCCCAGTCTCCTCTGCCTTTAGCTTCATTCTGCTCCTCAGCATCTCCACATCCTTGGGTTCTGCTCAAGACCAGCCTGGTTCATTAGTGACAGTTCACTCTCTCCTTTGATGGGTTCTGATCTGGAGAAAGGTGAACTAAATTCTTTTCTTCGTTGGTGTTGAGCTTGTGTGGACTCCTAAAGAGGAGAAGGGAGACACAGGAGACTTGTGATGAATGGAACCAGGCACCCTGGAGGGTCTCTGGGACATTGGTTTCTTGTTCCTTCCAGCAGTCTTCCGCCTCACAGGAAGGGCACTCGGTGGTCCTTCCAGCAGGGACCATTAGTTCAGGGCTGAGATGAGGCACGGGCCTGGGAGACAACCTGACTGCAGTGAGCCACCCGCTGACTTTCCAAACTGTCTCTGGAAGAAGCCCCTTCCACAGCGGGGTCACAGTGAGTGGTGTTACGGCAGAAGCTAAGGCAGAAGCATGCAGGCGCCCAGAGGCAACAGGAGCAGGAGGAGAGAGGCCGGCGTGTCCGAGGCACCACCACAGTCCTGGGCAGTCTCCTGCAAACCAGAGCGGGGTGAGAGGTGCCACCCACAGTGGAGGCCACCCTCCGGCCAGAGGGGTGAGGACAGCAGGGGTCTCTGGGAAATGTGGAGGCCAACAGCCTGGAGACAGGGCAGCTTCCACCTTTCCTAGACCTCCCGGGGAAGAAACCGAAGCCACACACAGAGTAGGCTGGGCTTGAGCGCTGTGCCTGCTCCAGTCTTGGGGTGGGTGTGGGGTCTTCCTCTCAGAATGGTTTCTGGGAAGTCCTCATCTCCAAGAGCATCTCTAAGGCAGATTATCTGTGGCAACCACACTCAGGAAAGACTACTGTGCATAAAGACCCAGCTTGGGGCCTGGCACTATGGACATCAGAGGCTCAATAAGTACCAGTCACTATTAATATCATCCACATAATAGTTTCTTCCCATGTGCATAGGTTATTAGTGCTAAGGGTGGCAGGCATGAGGACAATACAGGGAAATTGTGTTTTAAGTCTGGGGTCCAGACCTTAGGAAATGGGGTTCTTTATAGAAGTACCCTTGGATTCTGGTTGACATATTTTAATGACATGTAGGCTCTGATGTGTTTTTACAACATAACTTCTGACCACACACGTGACGCGTTTCCTCATACCAACTAATTCCCCAACTGGGTATCCTGAAATTCAATTCTGACACCATCTGCCTGGAATTAGCATCAGACCCCACAAGTTGAAGGGCTCAGTCTCACATACTACCCCTCCTTGGACATCATCACGAGTTCTGGGTCTTCAACACTTCCGACAGACTGGCTCTAAATCAAGGGTTCCCATCACACTCTGCTCAGGCTTGAGGACTTGTTAGAATAACTCACAGACCTCAGGAAGCTACTTTATTCACTGGCACCACTTAGTTGAGAGAGCTACAACTCAGGAAGAACTAGGTGCACAGAGCTTCCATGTCCTTTGTTGTCACACTGCCCTCTCAGTGCGTGGACTTGGGCTCTTTTACCAAGTTGGGACCTCTCTGAACTCCGTTGCTCAGGGGTTCACGGAGGATTCATTCTGCCAGCATGATTGATCAAATCATGGGGCTCTGGTGATGAACCCCAGCTCCAGCTCCCTTCCCCTCCCCGGAAGTCAGGGGCTGGGGGTGGAAGTTCCAACCCTCTGCCACACCTTTTTCTCTCAGGTGATCAGCCCCCATCCTGAAGCTACCTAGCAGCTCTGGCCGCCACTCATCTCATTGGCATACAAAAAAAAAAAAAATCATTCTTATCATTCCAAGGGTCTTAAAAGCCCTGAGTCAAGATTCAAGGACTAAGACCCAATATAACAAAAGATGTTTCTCTCAGCTGTGTCACCCAGGAAGTCCCAAGGGTTTCAGACACTCTGTGCCAGGAGGGAGGACAAAGACTAAATACGTATTTCTCTTTTTTTGGTACTGGGGATGGAATTTGGGACCTTGCGCTTGCGAGGCAGGTGGTGGCACCACTGAGCTAAATCCCAGGCCCTAAATATGTATTTCTTATTGTATCACCACATCACACAACATAAATGCGAATGTGTGTGTTAATGTTTCCCAGGGAGGTGCACAGTGGCATAGCAAATTTGGGAATGAAGACCAGACTCCACTTCTCAGCCCACCCAGCCCCGAACCTCTGGGTGGAAGGCATGGCAGGAATCTGGTCGCCGGCGGGGCTTCTGGGACCGCATCCTGTCACACTTGACAGAGGCATTATGTACAGAACTCATAGTCAAGGTCCACCACTCCATCCCAGCTGGTTCTGGAGACCCAGGACCGGATGAACCTACCAAAGCTGCTTAACGAGCAGTTTCAGGGGCAGGAGGCAGCACCCCAGGGGTTCAGGGAGGGGGTGGAGAACAAATGTTCTGTCAGGGAGGCTGGCTCAGCACTCTAAACAGGAGCCTCCTCCCAGAGTCTGCAGCCTCCCCCTTGGAGGACAGTAAGGATATATTTGACTTCTGTCGCCTCCTGCAGGACTGGTGGGAAGACACTGCAGTCACAGGTGGAGTCTGTCACCAACAGGAGGAGGTTGCTGCTGGGAATCTGTTGCATCACAAACATCCTGCAACAAAGACAGGGGTGTTGTGGACTGTTCCGTGGCAGACGAGGCAGCTACAAGAAGGGCTCTAGGGAGAAAATCTCCTGAGACTTGTGGGGAACTAGGGTGGCAGAGGAGGGGACAGAATACAAAGCAGGTAAGATCCACGTGGTTCCAGGATCAGCTCGGGTAAAGGATCCCATCCTATTGGCTTCTTTTACCACAAGCCTTTACAGTTGCATTTCTCCGTTCCTAGCAGAGTAGGGAAGGCGAGGGCGGAGCTGTTATTAATATATGCAGGGACACCAGGCACAAATCAGGACTGTCACCAACAGGGATGCATGGTAGCCCTTGCTTTGGAAGGTGCGGTGTCAGTCGTGGCCACGAGGTGGCACTGTGCTCCTGCGCACGGCTCAGAGTGCTGCGGCGGGTGGCTGGGAGTGGGCCAGTGATGCGCCAGGCCGGGCGTTATGCAACAGTACTAGTTGCCGCTGAGAGAGCATTTCTTGTGGGATGGGTGGTATTTTGCGCGCGCGCACACACACACACACACACACACACACACACACACAAATATGTTTAACCTTCACAGCACAGGTGATGCTGGTATTGTAGATGGGAAAACTAGGCTAGAAGAGGTTAGGTAATTTCCTCAAGGTTACACAGCTGTAGTGCAGCAAAGCCAGTTGTCAAGTCTGACCCCTCAAAAGCCCTTGCTTTACACCATCCCACTGACTCTGTCCTCCCACAAGCCTTAAAGACAAGTGTACAGTTAATACGAGTCCCAAGAAAGCAGTTTCAGTGGGGTTAAAAATCTCACCTAACATACTACCTGTGAAGAAGAGATAGAAACCCGAACCTGTCTGAAGCTAAAGTCTGAGGCTTTGTACTGTAACATATTTTGCTTGGTGTCTGGGAGATAAAAGGACGTCCCGGGTGGTTCCTGGTGAATGACAGGTCTGGCTGCGGAGCAGGGTGGGGGTGGGGTGCTCCTGAGGTCTGGAGGCAGGAAGGTGGCAGGGAGAACTTTCAGGCAGGCCTCCCTGGCTCAGGCTGGCTTAGGTCTGGGTCCTCGACCCAGGAGCAGGCCTGATAGGGTCCGTCCCGAGGCTCTAGGGCCGGTGTGGGTGGGGTACCCATGGGTCTGTCAGCTCCAGGAAGCCAGGTCTAGGATCCTCCTCCAGCCCCACCCTGCTGAAGGCACCTGGAAGCCTTCACACCTCTGCTCAGGACAGAGTCTAGGGAAGACCTGGCGGGCTTCTTAGATCCGTGGCACAGAGCCTGTGTGGCCTTCAAGGCAGCCTGCTGTGGTGTGAGGGAGACCAGCCTGCAGGGGTCATGGAGAGAGACCTGCAGCTGGGCATGACTCGCTCTGGACTGCCTGTCCCCATTCCCCCTAGTGCAGCCTGCCAGACTGCCCACTGTCCCCAGTGGTCCGCCCTCACCTCATTCTTTCTGCCTGAGCCCGAGTTTCCTGCGCGGAGCAAAGTGGGGGAGGAAAGCCCCGAAGGAGCGGGACCTTTCCCTTGCAGCTGTCGCCCCTCCTTTCTCAGCACTGCAGAATGTCCCTGAGGGTGACAAGCCCTTGTCTACACGGCTAGGGACAGGCCGAGAGGCTCTGGGGCCTTACTTCTGGCAGGGCCCACACGCAATGGCCCCGTCGGTCTCCTGGATGGCAGTCTGGTGCACAAACACAGGGTATTCAGTGTCGCAGGGGTGCAGCAGGTCCTGCTTCTTGTGCTTGTGGGCTGTGAGGAAGAGGCATACATGAAGAAGGGCAGAGGGCTGTCCCTGCCGGTACCAGCCAGCCTCTGCGCTGCCCCACATCAGGACCTTCCCCATCAGGTCCACGGCAGATGTCACCGAGTAAGATTTCTCGGGGCTGTGTGCAGGGTGATGGCAGAGTAACGGAGGCAGCCTGGGCCTCAGGGCTGGAGAGCCCAAGTGGTGCAGAGCCACACTGGCTCCTGACCTGGGGGAAGCCACTTCCTCTTTTTGGAAGCCTGTGTCATTGTAAAATGAGGTTGGCACATGTCCCATCTCAAAGGCTCCTCCTAGCATGGACTTCCTGAGGGGCCAGGAGGGGAGTAGAGGTTATAGGGGTGGCTTGGTGGTGAGACTTCAGCCCCTCTGTCCTCCAACTTGAACTTCCTTGTGGACACTCTTGTGGCCTCCCTGTAGATAGCTAGAATTGCCATCCAAGCGCTGCTCCTGGGCCACCTTGGCCCTGTGGCCACCTTGAAGCCAGGTTGAGCCTTCTCACTGAGGAGCGATGGAGCTGAGCCATAGCTGCTGGCCTGGGAGGGCTGGACTGGAGGTCTCAGTGCCCAAGGCCGCCTAAGCCCACAGACACAGCGCCCAGCATCTGGGGCTCCGAGGGAGGCCATGTGATGCCCCTTAGTCCAACAAGGCAAGGGCAGGGGTGGAGCAAGCAGGACTCTACAAAACGTGCAGAAGAGTTAGAAGCTCTGCTGCGCAGGACCCGCTGGTCCCTGCTGGGGCCTCTGAGATGGGCACAGGCAGAACAGGCCTGCCCAAGGCCACAGGGCTGGGCACAGTGGTCCTGCTTGCTCAGAGCATGTGTACAGCATTCTTTGGCTGCTCACACCCAGATGTGAAATAGTCAGGGTGGCAGCCAAGCCCCTATGATCACTTGGGAGCAGAGGTTCCAGTGTGACTCTGCTGTTCAAGGGGCACAAGAGGAACTGGTGGGAGATCTGCCGGCCTTCTTCATTCCCAGGCCCACAAACCACCTTCCAGACCTTGAAGCCAAGAGCAGAGGCCAGTATGCAGGCAGAAAAGTCCTTAGGGACAGCAAAGGCTTCATAGCCTAGTGGAAGATGCGTTCTGGCCAAGCCGACCACCAAGGACAGAACTAGGTGTTCCCCAGCTCAGAGGACAGGCACCTGGGGAGAAGTCTCAGGATTGGCTCTTCTCCTTGGTGGGGGCTGACTCAGGGCTGGGTCTCTCTCCCTGTCACCTGGGGCACTTTGGTGGGTAAGTCCAGCTCATCAATGATGCTGATCACAGCTACAGCAATGATAGGACTATGCGGCCTCCCCAAGGTCACAGCAAGACTTACGCTCCTGGCCAAGGCCTCAGACCCCTAGAAACTCCAGGGATCAGCTGCCTCAAAGAAGTAACTCTTTTTTTTTGGTACTGGGGATCGAACTCGGGTCCTTGCGCCTGCGCAGCAGGCAGCGAAACCACTGAGCTAAATCCCCGGCCCTAAAGAAGCAACTTTTGGAACAAGTAGACATGGGAGACCATCCTCAGTTTGACAGAAGACAAGGGGGTTGTGTGCCCAGCTTGTGGTCAGGGCCTGTGGTTCTGGGTAGAGGGAGAAGGGACCTGGAGGAGCGAGTTGCTCCTGAGTGGGCTGTGACACATGGCTCCTGACTGCTGCCAGCAGTACCAGGTGACTATGAATCACCCGAGAGTGGACCTGTCAGGACTGTGAGGGGTGATTTCCAAAAGCAGCCTGGAAACATGGCAGGGGATGGGCCACGTGAGCTGAGGGTCCTAGGCCTTTGTCTTAGCCAAAGGCCACAGGCCCCAGTGGGAAAGGGAGACAAGAGCAAGCAGGAGAGAGGAAGGACAGACATGGAGATGGTATCTTATCAGGAAGCCAAACACAGAAAAAGATGGGGAACAGGTGAGGAGCTGTCCAGTCAATGGAGAAGTTGCAGAGCCAGGCAGAAAAGGTTCTGTTAACATGGGTAAGTTGAATGAAATGGGCTGAAGCAAGGTGGCCTCGTGTGGTTTTAAGAGCTCCATGTCCCCAGGAAGTGACAGTGCATTCACTGTCACTCAAAGACCAGGCATCCTCATTCCCCAGGGCTGTGGACTAGTGTCACAGAAGCTGCGATGAAGCTATTGCTTTGTGTCAGGACCTTGTCACCATGTCACTGCCTTGGGGGGGGCTCTGTCTTCAGACACAAGGTAGTGGATTGTCATCCTCAGGGGCTGTGGGACACCTGGGCTGGAGATGTGGCACCCTTTTTTTTCTCCAAGGTGTGATCTAGTGGCCGCTGACCTGCCCTTGACCACATTTCCTCCTGGATCCTTGTGTGCTCTTACCAAGGAGATGGCTGGGGTTCTTACGTTCTCTGGGGCAGGGCTGTGCTTGTGAGGAATCAGATCTGGGCTCCTCCCTGCCCCCCTAGATAAGGGGCTTGGGGTCTCCTGAGTCAGGGGTGTCCTGGGAGGAAGAAATATCTGCCCTTCTTGAGCTCATTCCTGGGATGTAGAGCTGAGGGGAGGTCCTTTGCAGCTCCCCAACCCGCCTTGGCCAACAGTGACCTCAGCTGATGCTACTTACAGTGATGGAAGACAGCTTTGGCTGCCCAGGACATGAGCCCAGCACAAGGTGGACATGGCACAGGATGGGCATGATGTCCCACGAAAGCAGGATGTCACAGGGTGGTGATGATGGCACATGGAGCGGTGGTGTCCCAAGGTGAGGAGGTGCCACACAGAGAGGCGAGGGAGCCAGGAGCGTGATGGTTAATGAGAGAAGGCCAGGCAGGAAGAGATTACAGGCAACGAGCACCTCAGGCCCCCATCCCATGGCTCCCCCTCCAGGTGAAAGTCCCCAAGATCCAGACCAAATGCCACCTGGCCGTGCAGTCTGAGTACTCACCCTCAGCCCCTCTGTCATGCCAGGAGCCCCAGGCACTCCATTCCAGCAGGAACCTGCTAGATACACAACTGAGTCTCCGGCACCCATACGCCCTCCCCACCTGGGCCCGAGAGCCCCGGGACCCCAGTTCCTCCATCTCCTCCCCTCCAAAACACCCTGGTTCTGCCTAGGCCCTCCTAGAAGTAGTGGGCAGGGAGGAGGGAGGAGACACTACGCCCTCAGGGCCCTGCCCTCCTCCCCTGGGGTCTGGGGTGGGGAGCAGATGTGGGGTTCAGAAGTCTCAGGCATCCTCCTGCTCAAAGGGCTCCTTCACAAGCCATACACCGGCACGGCCTCCTCCCTCAGTTTCCCCCTCAGCCCCCACTCACAGCAAGAGCTCCTTCACCAGCCACCTGGTCACCGTCAGGAAGGCTGAGACGGGCTGGGGAAGAGAGCAAGGCACACATTTTGAATGGGTCCAAGCGCCAGGGGGTTCCTTCACCACCACCCTCAGAGCAGAGAGGCAATAGCACAGGCCACCTCCTGCCTCCCTGAAGAGGAGCATCCTCTACTGAGTCATCCGGCTGTTGCATTTGTATGTCAGACGCACAGGAGGGTGAGACATGCTCTCCCGGAGCCTGGTCACATTCTCATCCTGGTGGCCCCAGCTGCTGAGAACCCCTGATTGTGTGTAGCACCAAGAGATGAGGTTTGGGACAGTCAGTTCTCGCTCCCTGAGGCTGTTATCTCATGAGCTGGGCTCCCAGGATGAAACCTACAGGGCTGAGTGGGGCTGAGCTGTACGCCAAGTGTAGGGTAGACACGGACAGAGTCAAGAGTGGCCCTGGGCCCTAAGGCTGGGTGAGAAAGGCACAGTGACCTCTCTGAAGCACAGAGGAAAGGATGTGCTTCTGGCGGGGGAAGGGCTGGGGGACACTCACGCTGACCAGGGGCTGGGCAGAGCTGGGGTGGTGATCCAGGGCTTTGCACATGGCCTGGTAGTCGTACACGATCACTCTGAAAACCAGAAGCAGGGTGTGAGAGGCTGTTGTCCAGAGACAGGGTCCCTCGCAGGACTGCATTCATGAGGCCCCAAGAGGATGCCTGAATTAGGACAGCAGGCCAGACCACAGGGCCTACTGAAAGGGACATCCCGCACTTTGGAATGGCGTAAAGAAACTGAGCAGTGTTCTGTCTGCTTCTTGTTGGGTGGTTTTCCCTCTGAGGGCTGAGGTGGGGCTAGGGATGTCCTCATGGCCATATGCTCCTCCCTCTTCATATCAAGCCTCCAATTCCAAGAAGGCCACTTTTGGGACTGTTTGGTGTGGGTTTCTGAGGTCAGACTCTGAGGTCCATCTGGACCCTATCATATCAGCTGTGTGTCTATTTAGACAGGGAGAATCGTGTCTCACTTACTGGCTGAATACCCCCATGCTGAGCAGCTGAGTCATGAGAGCACCGTCCACCTCACCGAGAAATCTTCCAGTCTGGGACAGAGGAAGAGAGAGCCAATGAAAACCAAGGAATCTGAGTTTGGATGTGAGGGCCCACAGGGCGTGCTCTGTAGACGCAGCCTGTGGAACCCTCTCCCCATGCTTGCAGCCTCCCTACGCGTCCTTCTCCACCTTAGAGCTTTCTACTCTAAATTGTAATCTGCTAGCTGGCTATGAAATCAGCCTAAGTGTTGCAACTGGATGTTTAAATGATACAAAATTCCTTAGAACAATTTAATGTGAATTGCTTACAGTAGAATGAAGGAAGTTTTTGTAAGACTCAATGTGTTGTATGTGTTGTGCGCCTGAATGTGTGCACGTGTGTGTGTGTGTGTGTGTGTGTGCGTGCTTGTCTGTGCACACTGACATCCTCATTGTCTAGCCAAAGAGGGCAGGGAGCTTGACACACTTGGGTTTGGTCCCACTCATCATTTCCAAAATATTAAAATAGGACCCTCCCTCCATTTTTCATTCCTCCTTTATGGATTCAATCAACCAACATTAAGGGGGCACCTAAGACTATGTGCTCAGCAGCATCCGCCATGGAAGCAAAGCCTGTCGCTTTCCTCCAAGCTGGCTCAGATCCAGCTCAACTGCTCTCCCAATCCTACCTCCCCCATGGGCTGGCCTGGCCTCTTAATTCTGCTGTTTTCTCAGCATGGCAGGATGGATTTGGGGTCTTTGGTGTCAGATATAGATATCCTGTAGGTTGTTTTAAAGATTAGGGGTAAGTTTGAGGCACACGATAAATGGCAGTCATTATTACGAGGAGGGGCCTGTGCCTGGCTGTGCTGCTTTCTCTGCCTCGACCACCCTTTCTCAGTCCTCACCCCAAGAACTTTGCATCTGAGAAGTCTTCCTATATGAACCACTCCAGGCAGAAATCATCCCTATTTCCTGCACACTCTGAGAGCACACGGCTGCACATCCCTTTGGCTCCTTTGCCTCCTTGCTTGATCACATATTTAGTTGTCTTGTGCCTTCATTGTATTGAAAACTGCCTGAGGAGAGAGATCATCTCTTACTCATCTCTGAATTCCCCAGAGTGCCCGGAGAGAGTGTAGAATGTGGGCTAAGCAGAGAGGTGAGAGTCTGACCTGCTGGCTACGGCAAATTCTCAGGAACTTGGTGAGGGGAGAACCTCCATGAGCCACAACCTCAGTTGCAGGTCAAGGAGAAAATCAGGTCCACAGAAGGAAGGAAAAAGAGTGATGAGGACAGGAGGACCCTGGTGCAAGGGGAGTGCCTCCTCTTGTGCACTTTGCTCCATGGACAATGCACTCTGAAACACCTAAACCAATGGCGTGCATTGCAACTGCCAATAAAAAGAAATGCCACCCTGGCACAGGGACAGACATCTGTGGATCTGACAGACCTCCAGGAGAGCCAGGTGTTTTCTTGGAACGCCCTCTTGGGGCCTTCTCTGGGCAGCTAAGTGGATGCTAGTGACTCTTAAGAGGGAAACATTAATTTCAGACAAGGGTCAGCCAGAATGCAGGGCTCCTGGACATAAGATCAACAATCAAAGAAATTTTCTTCCAAAAAAAGAGATGATGGTACGGTTTTGGGTAGTAACCCCAGTGTTATTCCATGTTCTATAATGCTATAATTTTAATCAACAAATGGGGCCAGAGGCCTCTAGATGGGCCCAATTTTGGATTCTTGGATGAAGTCAGGAAATGTCATTTTCCAAATCAATCAATTAATCAAGAAAATATTACCTTTTTATTTTATAGTATTGCTTCTTTGGAAATAGCTCATTTATGAAATTAAAACATCAGGATACAAGCCAGAATGCATGACAAAACTGTAATTTCAAGAGCTATAAATTAAAGACAAAAGTAAAGAGGAGAAAACCAAGAATTAGACCCAAAGTGGTAGTCATACTTGTCTGAGTTCTGTCTTTTTTTTTTTTCCTGAATGCCCTGACCTCCAAAAATGAATGGTCAGTGTCCTTTATTCATAAGACACTTACTCACTAGGTGAGCATGATAAAAAATGAATGAAATGGACAATAATCAAGAGCTCAAACCAGTTTGGACAGAGGAGCACATTCTCCAGAACATAAGACAGTGTCGCTAACAATTGGTACTTTAATAATGGAGGTTCAACCCAGTGGGCCCAACTATTCTGACTAAGAGGCCCAACAGGGACAGGCCTCACTGAAGAAGTGGACAGGGGAGCAGACAACAGCAGGGAGGAGTCACGGGGATTCAAGGGAGGGACAGGCGAGCAGGTAGGAAGGTGAGAACCTTCCCAATCCTGTTCTCTTTCGAAGTCCAGTCCAAAGCCAAGGAAAAAGTCTCCCTGATTCCTGCAACTTGGGCAATCCTCTCAGCGGGCTCACTCTTTGCTATTCCAGTGACAGTGTGTGCATTGTTCCTCCAACACCAGACAGCGAGATCCTGGAGGGTGCAGACCCACCTCTGGCCCCCAAGACCACACAGTGTCCTGTTCAGGGTGGTTATGTATATTTGCTGAAGGAATGTGTGAGGGAATAAATGACTGACCTGCATCTTCTGCTTCCTAAAACAAGACAGCAGAGTGGAGACCAGGGCCCTGACCAGGCTGTTCCAATTTCTGTCTTTCCTAATTTTAGCCTTATTCACCAACAACACTGTTGTCAGCGAGTTGCTTCTGAGAAAGGAGGCTCCTGAGAGTAGTCAAGCATATCCTGGACACTGGAAAACTGTGTCCTCCTCTGCAAATAAAACAGCTCAATTTCCTAGAGTATGTTAACTCAGCAGAAAGGGTTCACTCTCCCCACTTCTTTAGTTAGACAGCCTAACAATGGTAGCAATGTGCTCCTTGCTAATATACAGCTAAAAGACTACATTTCCCAGAAGTCGTTGCACCAAGGTTTGGCCAATGAAACTCTCTACCTCATCTGGAAGGTGACTAGAAGGCAGGAAATCCCTTAGCTATGTTGTCACCTTGAGTGTGGTGATACTTGATGACTTCAGGAAGCAATTCAGGCCTGGGCTGCCCCCATTCTTCAATGGCAAAGTCAACCTGTAGTTTGTTTGCACCACTGTAGTGGGATCTCTACTCGTGGCAGGACAACACAGTTCCTAGCTGGTTTGGTTCCACGTGACCTCAGACAGAGTGAATGAATCAGTGGCTCAGATCAAAGCCAAGGTCCAGACTTTGGCTTTAGGTGCCTTGTCTGTTCGGGACTACAGACTGAAAGTTGGGCTGCACCTCAGGCCAGCACTGTAAAAGGGTCGACTGCTTTGTGGCTTCTTTCATGGGATAATTCATGCGTTACTAGAGGGCCTCAAGTGATCTCCCTGAGTTTAATCTCTAATGAGTCTGACAAGGAGCCTGGGAGGAGATGAGGTCCCGAGAGTTTCCACGAAGGAGCCTGAAGCAAGGACGCAGATGGGCTCCGGGCAGCAGTGAACTCAGAGCTAATTGCATTTCTGCTGGTCGGTGATCACCTCTGGGGGTAATCACTATGGCTTGTGAGGCTGCAGCTCCTAAGGCCCCTGTCCCCAGGGAGAAAGGCTTCTCGCAACTGTGGTGACCGAATGGAGTTACAAAGCCTCCTTACCTAGGGACAACCTCATTTTCTTCTCTAAAAAATGGGGACAAAAACCCTTTTAAAGGGTGAGCAGGTTTCACCACATGTGAAACTCAATTTCCTTCAGTTCCTTCCTCCTCGGGCTGAGTTGAGCTGAGTCCCTCTTAAGCGACTTTAGCCACATGGGAGTGGTGGGGGTTGGTGGGAAGGCTTAGGAAGAGTGTGGAGCCAGTGACAGCTCTACACAAGGCACCTGGAGAGCCTGCCTCTTTGGGGATGGGGCCTGGCCATGGGTCAGATTTCACTGCTGGCACTCATGGGGCAGGGGCGTTTGGGAAGCTGGAAAGCAGAAAGACAGCCGCGGTGGGGCACAGGGGAGCTGGAGATTTTCGGAATTGGCCGACTGCAAGGTGAGAAAGGAGAGGGGAACAGAGGCTCAGGACCAGATGCCTGGGCTGATAAGGGGCAGAAGGGAGTGCAGTATTGTGCCTCTCAGAGAGCCGTGGCCCCAGAGGAGGGCCCTGGGGTGGGGTGTCTGATTTTCTGGGCTGTGCTGTTTGGTGGGGCTGTTTTGAAGCTCCATGGGTAGGTGCTGCCCACAGGCAAATCACAGGAACTGGAGCCCCCAGCCCAGAGGGACAGACCCACGATACACACCACAAACCTCCGCAGAGATGCCCGTGCTCTCCTAGGCCCACACTGTCCACTTCCCTCTCTTTCTAATTCTTTATTAAAACAATGAGCCTGGAGCTGGAAGAGAGGTCGGGTGGGGCCCAATGTCTGACTAGCGGGTCTAGAGCACCACCAGGATCAGGAGAAAGCTACCAGCCACTTGCAGAGAGCTCCCTTGGGCTTCTGGGCAGGGGAAGAGGGCCTCAAGTGAGGAAGGACAGGGCAGGACTTTCTGGAGTAATCTTTGCATATGGAGAAGCCACAGACTTTCTACCCCACACTCTGAATGGGTCCTGGAAGGGATAAGGGCAGCCTGAACCTTCTCCACATCACTCAGCTAGGAAGGTGGGAGCAGTCAGCCGAAGTGTATCCAAACCCCAACAACTGGCAGGAAGACCCAAGCAATGGTTCCGAAAATTTTATTGTGCACTGAATCATCCGGAAGTCTCATTAAAACACAGGCTGCCAGGCCACCCCGGAGTTTCTGAGTCCCCAGGTCTGCAGTGGGCCTTGAGACAAGCTGTCTGGCACTGGCGTTCTGTGCTCCATATACTCCTCGAGTTCTGGGGACAAGGGGAGGAGCAGTGAGGAATGGATTGAGGAGGGCCAGGCTGGGTGGGCCTTGATGGGCCTGAGGGTGTTTGGAGAAGGTGGCAGGTTGTGTTGGTGAGTAGGAGGGTGTGCCGGGCAGATTGGGAAATGGCTCACAGCCATCCCAGCCTCCTGGTAGCCATGCCCTCATGTAATTCCCTCCCTGGAGTGTGGGTTGGACTTGCCAACTGACTTCTAGAAGATGGAATATGGCAAAGCCATGGAATGTCACTTCTGAGATCAGCCTTCAAAAGACTGTGCGCCCCCTTGCTCCTGAGCAACCTGGCTCGTTCATGGCTTGCTGTTCATTCTGATGTAGCAGGTTGCCCCATGTGATAGGGAACTGAGATGTTTGCCACAGCATCCCACCAGCCACCAGGAGAGAGCTACAAAGTGGATCCTTCCCCAGTCAGCCTCAGGATGACTGCAGCCAGATAGGAGACCCTGAGGCACTCAGCTGTCCAGAACCAACCACATCCAGATTCCTCACCCACAGAAGTTCTGAGATGGAAAACCCTGTGGCCTTAGCCCCTACTTCTGGGGCACTCTGTTACAGAGCAATGGATAACTGCTACCGTTGAAAGGATGAGGTGTGTATTTTTTTTTTTTTTAAGAAAAGCAAAACTGGACAGATGGGCAGACAGCTGAGGATGCAGCATTAACACCAGGCTTTCTACCACTCTGTCCTCCACTTTCCTTCCAGTCTCATGCCCGTAACTTCCACAGCAAGTTCAGCTTCCAACACGGTTATTAAGTGTCTGCCTCATGTCCGGGATTAAGCCAAGTGGCATCTCTGGTCTGGGTATTACTGTCCTGGTGCCTCCCATAATCCGACCCAGCTCAGTTAATGAGGGAAGAGCTGTCCAGAGTGAAGAAAGAGGAATTAAGCCCTGTGAAGCTACCACTACTGCAGACTCTTGGAGCCTAACCCCAGAATCAGGATTCCTGGAACCTTGTTTCTGGCACCATGAGTCCTAATTTTGCAAGACTCAGCCAGGTGCAGTGAAGTGAAGAACTGCTCTGAGCAGTGACCGAGCAACCCAGGGAGGATGACGGCCCAGGGAACGGGGACTTGCAGCCTGTCACATCCTCCAGGCCAGGCCCCTCTCCTGAGGTCACCGACTCTACTCCACAAATGCTCACAACCAGTAAAAGCCAGGGGCTCCCAGCTCGGTCTTGTCACCATGAGGTCTCTTCTAGAGCCTCCCTCCTCCTCTGCACCACTCCTCTTCGGTTGTATTTCCAGGCTCAAAGTCTGGCTTTCCTGTAGCTGTGAGTTTTGGGGTTAATAACTGAACCTCACACAGCCTGTTTTTTTCCTTTGGTGCAAAATGAGACTAATATCATCACAGCAGATGGCTGTGGGGAGAGGAGGAAGAGCCAAGCACAAGAAGGTCATGTAATTTATACCCTGCTTCATTTCACAAGGATTTGGGATGGCTTGTAAGTCTACATGCTATGTAAGAAGATAGTATGAGAGTTGAGAAAATAGAAGCGCACAAGCTAAACAACACTTTATAAAAGAAAATTTCGGAATAACTGACACATCCACAGTTGTTCCCAGTGATATCACCCACAAGTCATGAACACATGAGATGTTGTGGCCTGAATAGGACCAAAGTAGCCCAGTGGACTATGGGAAGGGTCCTGTGAGATTTCCACTGCAGAGGTGTCCCTGCCCTTGCCAGTTTCCCTTGAGGTAGGCCCTAGGCTGGGGCAGCACCTCCCCCCGCCACCGCCCGAGGGTCTGTCTCCCTGCAAGGCTGTCCTAGCTGTGTGGAGCACAGGTTTGCTGAAGTAATGCCCAAGGGCGAAATCTGGGTCAACGAAGAATTATGATCTAAGAATGGTTTTTCAATTTTCAATGGTTTTCAAAAATCAAAAAATTAATAAATTTCATGGCATATGAAAATGATATGAAATTTGAATTTCAGTGTCTGGAACAATGCCACACTCATTCGTTGTGTGTTGTCTGTGTGAGACTGACTCACAAAGCCTAAACCCTCAGTCTATGCTCTCTGGCCCTTTCTTTACAGTGCAACTCGGCCAACCCCTCTTGGGGCAGTTTCTTGAACTTGGTGACCCTTTCTTTGTCTAGCCACCTTGCCATCTGTCCAAGCTTCCTTGCTCTGTCTGAAACAGCTTAGCCCAGGGCCTATCTCCAGGCCCCTGTAAGCGATTACAAGAGACTAGGAGCTGCCACCTCCATTACTCAGGCAGCAGGGAGCACAGCATGAATGACTGAGGACATCAGGTCACCCCTGAGCCTCATCCTAACCATGGGTTTCAACTCCTGACATCAGCGTTTTTCTGCCAGAGCAACAGAAATACTAAGATGGGCAGGTGACAGTGGCCAAAAATGAAAGGGAACAGGGTGCAAGCTGAGGCGGGTGCCCAGGTGACCACAACCATCAGTGAGCTGTTGGGGTCCTACAAATCGTCATGACCATCAGCCCGGCCACGGAGCCTAGTGTAAGGAGCACAAGTGGACTGTCTTTCTCCCCACTCATCTGGCTGCATGCTTAGTGGGCCATTTAAAACGAGCTTCAAGGAGTCAGCCTCAGTGGTCCTTTGTGGCCCTCCCTCCCCAGTGGCTGTCTTTCCAGTGTCCTGATGTTCTGGCTCTAGTTTCTGCCATGTTCTCACAACTTCTTTGGACCCTAAGCCCTGTTCAAGTCAGGCCAGACCACACTTCCTTGATGGGGCACAAGGGATCTGAGACTTCCGGTGACCTTATGCCTTCATGTGGTCCAGATCCCTGATTTTTAACAGGAGGAAACTGAGGGACAAGTAACGGAAGGTGCCAGACCCTATGTCTACTGAGTGGCAAAGCTATGTTGAGCCATACTGTGTCCTTTCCCTGAAGTCCAGCCTGCAGGCTGTGTAGATGCCTTTGGCTTGTTTCAAAGAAATCATTCAGGTGAATATATTCAGGTTTGGTTCAGAATTCTTTTATACTTTGATTCTTGACTAATTAACTTTAGGGTCCAGTTTGTGGCTTAGGAAATACAAACTTAGTTTAGTGATATTCTCTAGCCTTTCTGAGCCCATGCTGGGCCCAGGGAGAAGCCACCTGCCAGAGGGAAGGGGAGGATGTTCATGGCCAATACTGGAGAGAAAGGGGTGCTCCACCTCCTCATCCTGAGGTAGCACACCTCAGGTCAGGTGTGATGGCTGGAAGAGGCTGTTCCACAAGGGAAGTCCAGGAAGGAAAAGAACACAGGCTTCTGAGCTCCAGCGCTAGGAAGGGGTGGAAGGAGGGAGGGAGAGGTGAGATGGCTAGCAGTAGGGGTGCTTAGGACTCGAAGGAGGCCTTCAAGGCCAGACCAGGGCACAGAAAATCTCGTACAGTGTGGTCAGGCAGCCTCCAGGGACGCTTTTTCTGTGTGTGTGGGGTGGTGGTGAAGACTTTTCTTCCAACCAAGGAAAGGGCCAGATTAGTTATAGATGAACTAGAGATATAATAGTCTCACTGACCACCTAAGCCGCCAAGTGCTCCAAATTTTGTAATCTTGGTGTGTTGAGGTCTTGACTCTTCCTTTCTCCCCAGTGGCTTACCTCCTGTGACCTCTCTGAGATCAGAATGAAGCCATTGTTGTCAATGACGAAGCAGTCCAGATCCTGAGGAGAGGCCCAGAAAGGAGGTCATGACTAAGCAGCCGAATGCAGGCCCCTAACCCTCCCACTCGATCTGTCAGTTTGGGAAGGAGGCCTTGAGGGGGTGGGGGAGGACACCCTTGGGGCCCAGGGCTGTGGGCCGGCCTTGGAACCGATGGGTGCCAGCTCACAGAAGAGATGTGTGAGGGTGCACAGGCCCCGCTTCCGCCTGGTTCACGTGGGGAGAACTTACACTGTCCTTGCAGCTCTGTGGGCACTGGGCATCCTCGGCGCTGCACTGGAGGAGAGAAGGGAGTGGTGAGTAGAACACCACCGTACGTGTATGTTGTATGTCTGGGGTGAATGTGCGTGTGTGTGTGTGTGTGCGTGTGTGTGTGTAGCGTGTGGCATGTGTGAACCCCATGGGGGCCTTCGTGGTGGGTATGGATGTGTGAGGAGTTGTGGGAGCATGCGTACAGCAGTGTACTTGTGGTGCTATCCAGGTGTGTGCTTGTGTGTGAATTACACAGTGTGTGTGGTGTGCACGTTGTGTGGGGGGCATATGGTGGTGTATGGTGTGGGAGTATGGAGCACAGTGTGTGCGTGTGTTTAGTGCGTATGGTGGCATGTGGTGTGTGTTGCATGTGGAGGGTCTGAGTGTGGGTTGTGTGACTGTGCTGTGTGGTAGGCATGTGGTGTACGGGTTGTCGCTCTAAGAAGCAGCAGGCTGGGCTTTTCTGAGGGGCCTCCTGTGCTCTGAGGATGGGGTGACCCAGGGGCTCAGGTGGTCCCCATTTGTCCTCCTGTCCCTTCTTTCCTCACTCTGTAGCTCTTCAAACATGGCCCAGGCAAGGACATGGCAGCAAGCAGCCAGGGAGGGGAGGAGCAGAGGCAGCAGGCTGTGTGTGGGGGGAAGCTTTGGCCTGGAGAAGGGGCGGGGGCCAGTGAGGACACCTGGGAGCCCAAGGACCAGGCTGAGGTCCTGCGAACAGAGAAGCAAAAGCAGGGGCACTGGGCAGGGTGGCAGGCATGGGTTGGCTTCTCAGGAGCCAGTCAGCAGCCAGGCTTGGGCCTGGGTGGTGGACAGGGCAGGGTGGCTCCTGGTTCTGCAGCAGGCAGGGTGGGAGTGGCTGTGGGGCAGCACCGAGGCTACAGCACAGGCCAGGCCCAAAGGGCTGCATGTCCTGCCCTTCGCCACTGGGTCTCTGGGGAGGAAGCTCGGGGTTGGGGTGGGTGGGGACCAGAACAGAGCCTGGCCTGCATGGCGGGGGGAGCCACTGGGGCAGGAAGGATGGATCTGTGGGGGCACCATGGTGGCTCCTGAAGGGCGAGAGACAAGGTGGGGTCCCTTTTGGCATAGAGGCCCTGTCACATCCTCACCCCTGACCTTGCCCAGCACTGTCACCCACCTGCTGCGTTGCTGCCCAGAACTGGCGCTGGAGGAATTCCCCCTTCATCTGGATGCCCACTGCTGCAGGGAGGCAGGAGAGGGAGGCCAACGCCAGGCGTGAGTTTGCGGGGAGGGGACCAGACAGTGAGAGAGAAAAATAGAATCAAGTTAAAGAGAGGAGGCACAGAGCAGGAACTGGGGGAGAGAGCACCCAGGCAGCAGGAACAGAATGGAGTGAGGGCGAGTCAGACCAGAGTATGAAGCTGAGGCTTCTGGGGAGGGGGGCCTGGGGGGAGAGGAGGGGCCAGGCTTTGCTCTACCTTCCCACAGCTGGAGAAACACACACAGGCTGCTGTGCAAGATTCATGGCCAGTGTGGAGCTGGGAATGGGCCTCTGCGAGTTAGGTGACTTCTTGGGTCTTCGTCTTGGTGTAACAACCTCCTTACATCATCTTGCTTAGTGTCTTCCTCACATTGGAAGAAAGCTTTCTCCTCGCTGACCTGACAGCCATGATCAGATTCATCCAGCTTTGCAGGCAGTTTCTGGGCAACTTAGATGCCACCAGTGTGCAAATGTTGCTCCTTTGATGTTTCTGCTTACCTGGGCCACCCCTGCCTCTTTGATTCCCAAATAGGCTTGGAGAACCCAAGCAAGTGCTTATAGGTGAAGAGAAATCTGGGACAAAGAGCTCCAGGAAAAGTTGGGGCCAAAGGATAGAAAGAAAAGGCAGGTTATATTGAACAGGAAAAGAATTTTAAAAGTAGGCCAACGTCTTAGTGTTTGGTATAATAATATGAGAATGTGTTGGGTAATGCGTCAGACCCTTTACTATTATTATTCTGACTTTACAGTCTGAGGAAGGGAAGCTTTGTAGAGCTTACATGGCATAATCAAGTTGCCCAGCTAGTAAGCAGCAGAACCAGGGCTCTAACCTGGATCTCTCTGTCGCTAAGGTGTAAGTGCTTACATTCACCACTGGGCACCTGGATTAGAGACCTGGCAGTCAGGAAGGGGATGTGGTGCTGGGTAAGCCTCTCTCCCACTCTGGGCTTCAGTTTTCTCATTTATAAAATGCATACATGTCGGGTTCGCAACCATTATGCCATATGCAGGAGAGATTCTGAAGTCACCTCAGTGATCATCAGGAAGATTTCCCATTGCCCTCATTCTGACTTCGTGAGTACTCAGTACCCAGGGAGCTCTCCCGCAATGCACTGCAGTGCTATGGTGACCCAGAGATTCAGAATTGCATCATTTTCCCTTCAACCTGAAATGAGCCTAGAGAAATTGGATGGAGGAGGATGGGCGGGGGTCGGGGAGAGAACAGATAAGGGGCCAAGTTGCAGGGCTGGATATTCCAGGATTGTGGTCTCTGAATTTATTTGCTCAGTTGTAAAGTGAGTCATGATTACAGTTACTCTAGAAGGGTAGGAGAGTGTAGCATTGTGGACACTCCATGAGATGCATCGCGAGCCCATTAGTCCTGATGACAGCCTTGGGTTTCAGACTTTGGTGTGCATCAGAATCACCTGGAAGGAGGTTAAGACCCTGCTCTAGCATTGCTCACCCAGGAGGTCTGGGGTAGGGGCTGAGAATTTGCATTTCTAGAGGGTTCTCAAGCGGTGCTGTCTGCTGCAGATCCTGCAACTGTTCTAAAGCATCCCTGTCTGATTGGGCTTTCTAGCGTGATGGTGATGATCTATGGCAGTGCTACCCCACACCACAGCCGTGAGCACACATGGCTGCCAAGAACATGAAACATAGCTAGTGACCGAGCATTTGAATTTCTAAAATGTTATGTAATTTTTTTTTTTCCTTTTTGAGACAAGACTTGCTATGTTGTTTAGGCTGACCTTGAACTTGAGGTGATCCTCCTGCCTCAGCCTCACGAGTGCTGGGATTACAGGTGTATATCACCACGCTCAGCTTAAAATATGATTTAATTCTAATTAATGTAAATAACCACATATGCTTGGTGTGTTGGACAGAGTAGTGCTAGTGCTAATCTGAGTTTGAAGATGAAGAAACCGAGGTCCAAGAGGCCACGCCCATCCCTGGGAGACCCAGGCAATTCTGCAGGTGGTCCTGTCCAGTCCCCGGGAACAAACCTTATGATACGGGGTCATCGGAGTTCTTTGGGAGCTTTCCTGTTACTTCAAGGTCCAGATGGCCCAAAGCGGTGGGCAGAAAGGGAACAGGCGGTTCCATTTCTTGGCTCACCATGAGGATGAGAGACCCAAGTGTCACGGCCTCACCAAGCGCCTTGGTGCTGGTGGCGGTGCCCGCTCACATTTGTCCTTAAGGATGCAGGTGGCCCCGCCCTCTCCTAATTCCTAATAAGACCACTCTTGATACTCACTATACGCAGATGTCTTTCACCTGCAGAAATGGGCTGAACGGAAGAGGACAACCCTTCCCACCATCGTCAGAGGGGAATCGTGCTAATGCTAAGCATGATCGCATCTTTGGGATTTTAGGAAGTTATTTGACCCTGTCCTTGGCCTGGGTGGTCAGAGAAGTCTCAGATTATTCCTGGAATGAGAGACTTGCTTTTCCTCTCGGGTGATTCACGGTCACATCTCATGGAATCATGCAGCTTCCAAACTGGAAGAAGTTCTGTGATTCTAACACGGGGAATCTGGAGAAGGCAGAGCCAATTCTTCTGCCATGAAAGTCAGGTTTGGAGGCTCCTGAGGCAGAAATGAGGCAAGTGGGGGCACAGAGCAGCTTCTCTCCCACCAGGTCCATCTCGCTACTTGGATCATCATCTCCACCAAGGCAAGCGCCATGTCCTTTGCAGAATTTGGGACATTCCAACAGCCTACGGACATGTCATCTTCATTTGGGTCACTCATGGGCATTTCAACATATGTAACATGTTCAAAACCAGACTTGGCCCTTTCCTCCCAAACTCTGACCCTTCTTCAGACGTCCCCCTTTGGGGGCACATTTTCTACACAATGGCTGTCATTCCCCTCAGCCATCCAAGCTCTGCACATGCTGGTTCCAGAACTTCATCCACCTGTCCACATCTCTCCACTTCCATTGGCCAAGCCAATATCTCTCCTACTTGGATAAAAACAATAGGTCCCTAGGTGCTCCCCCTGCTTTCCAACCTGGACTCTGTATGACCCATTCTGCCCACAACCACAGGAGCAATCTTTCTGAAGATCAAATCACAGTGCTCCTTTGCTTAAAATTCCTCAATGCTCTCACAGTGCCCTTAGGACAAAATCTAAAATGTGGCCTTAGAAGACTCCACTAGAGCTAGCATTGCCGGTGTTTCTGATTTCAGTCTGAATCGCATTCTCCCTCAAACATATCACACTCATTCTCACCCCAGGGCATTTGCACAAGCTGTTGTCTTTTCCTAGAATTCTCTTCCCCTAGAGCACTGCATGGCAGGCTCCTTCTTTCTCATCATTTGATCTCAGCTCAAACATAATCTGTAGAAGCCTTCCCTAATCTCCCCAGATAAAGCATTCCTCCCCTTCATCATTCATTTTATATCTCATTGCTTTTATTTTCTAAGCAGCATGAGTTGTTTATTTGAGTTTTCACTGATTGTCTATCTTACCCAATTGGAATGGAGTAATAGCAGGCAAGGGGATTGAATTCTGATTCTTAGCACCTAGAATAATACTTATCACATAGTGGGGCTTAATAAATATTTCTTGGACTATATAGGTAAAATCAATTAAAGCCAGCCATTTGATCAGGAACCGAAATTCTGCAAGACCTTGCTATTCCTCAGCTTTGAGGCTCAGAACCTTTCTGAACTCCCACCTTCCCTGCTGAGCTCTGGCCTACTGATTCTGGATTTGCCATCTTGGAGATTTAGTTGTGCTCAGAGTCTCTCAAAGAGCTTGGAGATAATGCACTAAGCGATGGGAGACTGAAGTGAGATACAAAGAAGGACTTCCTCTGGGTGAGAACTGAGATGGTAAGAACAGGCCTTGGTAGAGAGAAGGGAAAGCAGCAAGAAGCATGGAAGTATCGTTAGCAATGGTTCAGGTGCGCTCTGCCATGCCCCTGGCCCACACCCCCCCAAATGGTTGAATCATTTCAAGTCCTTCTGTTCATTTCCTGCCTTCCTCATTTTGCTCTCCTACCCTAGGCACAGAGACAGCTCAGCCTTCTGGCTCAGGATCTCAGTTCTACTGGCACAGTTGGCCACTGTCAGAGGCCTTGCTGGGGCCTCCCTCTCCCTCCCCTAGGCCCTGGTGAGCTTGCAGGAGATGGGCTATGTTATGGGCTTTGCAGACAAGCTCTGAACTCTTGGTGAAGAGAAGTAGAGAAAGAGGCTAAGGGACTGCAAGGCCTCCATGGGAGGCTTCCCCAGGGGGTGGTTAAGAGTCCTTCTGCATGGCTGTGCCTGTGGGTCCCCACTTCAGACCTTGATCTTGGTTCCCAGGGGACCTGCCATGGACTGATAGAGGACAAGTCTCCTCCTGCTCCAGCCCACCTGGATCCCTCCCCGCCTTCCCATCTGTCCTCCCCTGAGCTGGCTTCTCACTGATCTCTCCATAGTGATCTTGTGCCTTCCTCTAAGTCAGCTTTTGTTTAAGATCACTGCAGCTTGGCTCGCAAACAGCCCCACAAAGCGCCTCACTCAGGCCACAGGCGACAGACAGCTTATCAAGACGTGAGCCTTTGCTCCTTGTCCCAACTGTCATCTTGGTGCTGCTTTGTCATCATGAATGACAAAACAAGACAGCTGTACTTGTGCATCCACGCATAACCACACAATGCTTGCATGCACGTGCACATGTGCACACACGCGCACAAAGGAATGACCCCTGTTGAGGGCCATGGTCTTCAGGAGTCAGACCTCACCCTTCCTTCCTTTGTCACCACGCGGTGTGGTTGACTGGACTGAGTCTGCAGAGGAGGCGGAGCCTCTTGCCTGTCTTCGATAACACAAGCCGGGACCTACCTGGGTCATAGAGGACCAGAGGGGACCAGAGATCTCAATCTACCTGCTCATTCTACTGGGCAGCTCCCAAGTGAAGCCCCAGGCTGGTGAGTTAAATATGAAGCCACTAGCTATTTGAAGAGCAGTAGAAGGCACTGGGGTGTGGGGGACTCAGAGCAGGTAAGGCAGGGTCCCTCTTATCAAACAGTTCACAATATAGGAAAGGAGAAAACCACACCACAGGAAGACACGATGCAACTTTTTCTGCGATGAGAACCACAAGGATGGCCCAGAAAAAAGCGCCATAGATCAGAGAAGGTCAAGACCTGTGGAATAAGCAGGGACACTTGATACAGAGGTGACATTCTGGTAGCTTTTATGGAAAGGGAGGCCAACCAGGGCTAGAGCGAGAACCCACCTCCAGGAGACAGGAAGGTGGGAACACCGAGGGGAAGTGACAGCCTGGCATGCTTGAAGGGCTGGATGCCCTGGGACATCTGTGCAGGGTAAGAGACAGTGACCTCACAGGAGGGCAGTGACACCACCCAGAGGTCTCTCCTCCTGGGATGGCAGGCCTGCCTCCTCCACTGCCCGGTTCACCTGGCAGGTTAGACAGGAGAGAGGGTGCAGGAGCTTCTGTCAGGGGCGCCCTGAGTCAAATGGGCTCTTCAGTCCCTACCCCAGCCCTAACACAGCCCCATCTGCCTGTATAATGCAGGCTTTCAGAGATGCAAGTCAAGGCTCCCAGCGGGGGTCCTTCTCCAAGCTGGGAGGTAGGACTCCTCTTCTGGCTTAGTGCCTGGCTTGCTCAGCCTTTGGATCAGCCACTTCATCTCTTGGAATATCAATTTCTCCGACTTGCTCAGTCCTGATTGGTTAGGAAAGAGGCCTCTGAATTCTTGAATGACAGTCTTTTCCCTTTGCACACCTCACCCATTGTAGATAAGATGAACTCCGGGAGCCAAGCTAGTGAGGCCAAGGCTGACCTTGGCCTTGGTTCTCTCAGGACTCCTCAGAGCTCACCAGGCAGCCCAGCTGCAGGCCTCCAAGTCTGCCTGCTCTGGTGTTTTGCTCCCCTAAATACTTCTAGCCTGGGGTGGTCACTCCTGAGGCTCAGTGAGTGTGTCCTCTGCATGACCATGTGACCTGACTTTGTGGGGTCAGGGCCCCTTTCTGGAGGGCCCTCAGGCATCTTGTGTCTCTGTGTGCCCTCACTGGTCCTCTTGCAAAATAAGTCAAGCCTTTGACTGAGAAGGGCTGGGCGCTTCCTTCTCCCACAGGTAGGATGGGAGGCACTGCCCTGGGTGCCTTTGAGAGAGGAGATAGACCAGCTTCCCAGGGAGGTTTTGGGACAGGAGTCAGTCCGTGGGCTGCCTGGGTCCTGCCCCCCTGTCCCCAAGCTGAAGGGGAAGAGGAGCAGCGAGCAGAGACAGAAGAAAGGAAGCAGCGCGGGGCCAGGGAGAACCTGGAGGAGCGCTGGGAAGGAAAATGGAGGTACCGGCAACACAGCTTTCCTCCCGCCTGGAGTTGGAAGCGATGAAGCCACAGGCGCTTCTGCCCACCGAAATGTGAGCGCCGCAAGGGCGAGGGCTGCCCTCGTGGCCGCGAGCCTCCGGCTGTGCGCGCGCCTGTGTGTGCTGCCGCCGCTGTCATCACGGATGTACCCCCGGCTGTCACTCCATCGCTGGCTCGGCTCGCTCGCGCACACGCACGCTCTCCTCCCTCGCCCTCTTACCTCTCCCCTATCTGGCTTCCTCCGCCCTCCCTCTTCCCTTCTCAGTTTGTTATTGACCCAGCAGCCCCATCCCCTCGTCCCCTGGCAGCGCAGTGCCGCGGGCTCTCCACCTCCTTCGCTGGGCGCTGTGTGCCAGCTCCCTGCTCCGGGTGAGTCCCACGCCGGCCGGCACCGAGCACCCTGCTCTCTGCTCAGTGGTGGAGTCTGCATTCGTAGCTACCTTATCTAAGGGGCTCAGCCCGAAGAAAGGTGAGTGTGAGCGGCTGGTGGGAGGATGGGGCGTGCTGGGTGGCTGGGGCACGGGAGCTGGGGACCACCTTTGCTGGGTCTTGGCCCTGTACAATCAGCAGCAGTGTCTCCTGGCTGGGCACTTGCTGGGGCTGGGAAAGCAGCTCGGGACCAGACACCTGGGCATCCCAAAGGTATAGAACATGGGAACTCGGACCCCACATAGTGCTGGGGACGTGAACTGTGCATTCCGCCAGGGAGGGGGCAGGGAGGCACGGAGAAGGGGAGGAGGGCAGTACTGGAGCCGGATGACAGCCCTGGGTGGCATAGAAACTGGTCCCTGCAGCATGAGGAGCAACAGCCTAGATGCTGTGCTCTCTACATGCCCTCTCTGCACAGGCAGCGGTGAGGAACTTGGGTGCTATGGGAAGGGTCCGGTACTGGAGACAGGGCTGGTAAGAAGAAGGCTTAGGGTGAGGACAGCAGCATGGAGGACCACACTGAGTGAGGCATGGGAGTAGATCTCAGACTCAGCCTTCCACACAGGTTGCCCAGAGGCTGGGTTGCTGTCCTTCAGGTGGCTGTCCTTGGACAAGGATGCAAGGGAGTCCTTTCCTGGCTAGACACAGGTTTACCCAGCTGTGGGTGAAGCCTCCCTGGTGGGTGTGTGACTGGAGGTGGATGAAGGAGCTGGGTCTTGCAGCAATTCCTTGCAAGCTCCAGGCCCTACTTCTAGCTAATCTGAGGGCCAGACAGGGAACCAGTTTCACAAGAACCCTCCCAGGGTGTCCCACTGCTACATACCCAGCCTTTTGCTGCAGGTGGCCGGATGCCTTGGTAGAGCTGTGCACTCAGCTTAATGGTCCATGGGCGGCCAGGCCACATCTACCTGGCTGCTTTACCCTTGGGGACACAGACCCCTGAGTTGGGCTAGGACAGTGGCTCTCTCAGTACCCCTGAGGCCCCTTTTGACAAGGCGGGATTCTGACCAAGAATGTGCAGTTCAAATTCCTGCAGGGCCAGGAAGGTCTAGGGCTAGGTTCCAATTGGCTCCCCACTACCCAGCTGTCTGCATTTCCAGAGGAGGGAAGTGATGTTGGCCCCAGGCTGTCCGGGCTTGTTGGCCACTGCCTCCTGTGACTCAGACTGACAGGCCGGCAGCTTAGATAACTACTGCGGGTGGGGGAGGGGAGGAAGCTGAGCACGTGGTGGTGGGCGGGGGAAGTCCAGCTGGCGGGGAAACCCAACAGTAGCTTCCAGGCGGCCAAGAGGAGCCCAGCACTTCCCACCCCCACCTCCCCACTAGCAGAAAGTCTCAGAGCTGCCAAAAGAGGGAGAGCAGGAAAGCCAGGCCCCGGGTGGCTGGGGAAGGAGGGAGGCTTCTTAATCAACCTATCTGATTTCTTTGGGGTGTGGCTGGAAGCAGGGTGTGGGACCCAGGGCTGACTGCTCCTGTTCCGATTCCCCAGACACAAGGGCTGAGGGGCCACAGCCGGGCCATAGGGCAGGGAGCAGGGGACCAGTGCACATGAAATGGCTGTGGCATCTGGGGAGCTCTGGGCGTGGGAACAGGAGGAGGGAGTGGGACAGAGGCGATGTGTACCCTCTCTGGGCCTTCTTCCTTCTGCCCCAGGTCAGGCCTCCCCATCCCTGCCCGAGGCCTCAGGAGCGAATGGTGGGAGCCAGTTCCACAGCCTCAGCAGACTTGCTCAGTTCACTCATGTGGGAGAGCAGCTCCTGAGAGGGGTGACTCAGGGGGCTTCCCTGCTCCGCTCCCATTCTGACAAGGGAATACAAGAGCAGGAAGTGGGAGTGAGAACGGGCAGGTGTTCTGAAGTGAGCCAGGAGGGCACATGTCTGTTCTAAGTACAAATATAGAGTGTTAGAACCCACTTCCTTGTTGCCTGGGCAGTGTGTGTTCTGGGGGAATGGGCAGGGAAGAGATTTGGAGTGTTTCCTAGAAGGGCCCATGGCCAGACAGGTGGCAGCAGCCTAGGGCACACGAGAAGCCTCCCTGCGGTCCTGTCCAACAGAATCCTGGGCCCCTTCTGCACAGGGCTCAGGCTGGCTTTCCCAGCTCTCTCAGCTCCCGGGGGTGGGGGGGGCTATAGGCTTCACCGCTCTGCAGAAGGAAGGGCATGGTGGACAGTAGACTGTGAAGGCCCTTCTGCAACTCTGGACTCTGGGTCTGGAATGCTAGGGGAGCAGAGGCCTTGATGCAGGGTGAGGAGCACACGGTAGGCAGCCACCCTAGCCCAGGAGTCAGGAAGCCCAAGAGGCATGAATTGGCTGGCTGGCTTGCTTGGACGCTTGACTGGAGGAATGAAGACAGAGGGGCTTGGAGGAAGGGCACAGACCCCAGACATGGGGTGAGTTTGTTGGTTTCTAGCAGGAGTCTGAGCCAACTGTCTACAGGAGAGATGGAAGGGGCAGGTATACCCTGGCCACCCTAGCCCTGACCCTCCACAGCGAATGAGAACCGTCGGACTGTTCCAAACTAGAGGGCTGAGGCAGGCGCCCCAAAGGGGAGGCTCTAGCCATCCTCCCAAGTCCCCACTCAGCTAGGCAGGAGCATGTGGAGCCTTCTGCTCCTCCTGCTTCCTCCCGCTTCATTACTCCTTCCCCTGGTGCCAGTCCCTGAGCCTGCAGCCTGCCCTCTCTTACCTCAGCATCCAGCCCAGCTAGGGAGGTTTCCCTGGATTTGTCACCACCACACCCGTGTCGTTACTGGAAAGAGGGGAGGCTGGGAGTGGTGAGCTGGTGAGTTGTTCCTTCATGGATGGGGAAGGGGGAAGAATTGCTGTCCTCTCAGCTCCAGTAAGATAGTGGATGAGGGAACACTGTCAGCTGTAAAGGTCTGTTCCTGCCTCTGCCTTCCTCCACCAGGAGCGCTATATGTGAGCAGCTGAGGGAATAGGACAGACCCAGGAGCTTATAAGGGTAACTGAGTCAGTAGTTTTGTTGCCAGACAGCTTGAGATCAGATCTATATTCTTCCATTTACTAAGTTTAAGCACGTTGCTTGATTTCCTGTGCCTCAGTTTCCCCAGCTACAAAATGTTGTTAATAATACTACTAATCTTAGAGAGTTGTATGAGCATTAAAAACACTAGGTAGGTGTTCGTAGCCATTGTTTCTTCAGGAAACCAAGGTTTCCTGAAGGAGGTGCTAACATCAATGCCCTGGCCTCTGCCCAGGTCCCAGATAACAGGCCTATGGATCCTCCAGGCTCACCTGGGCCCATGCTTTGCCTCCTGGGTGACTGTCCCCATGTGGAAGGTACCAGTCTAGTACTCCTCAGACTTGAACATTGACCCAAATTGTCTGGGATCTTGAAATGGAGATTCTGACTCTGTAATCCTGGGTGGGACCCAAGATTGGGTATTTCTAAAAGACTCTCAGGGTAGATGGCTGCTGGTACAGGGACTACACTTTGAGTAGCAAGGGGCAAGGTCAAACCCCATGTTCCTGGTCCTCAGGGGCTCCCCAGTTGACTGTATTTAGCTCCTCAGCCCCATTCACTAACGAGGAACCCAGTGAGTGAGACCACTGGGACCCAGCTCCTTCTGGCTGATCTGTCTCTGAGACTAGGACAAGAACCCAGCAAGCATGAGTAACGGGTCTAGTACTCCAAACTGATGCTGCTGAGACGCTAGAGAGGGGGTTCTTCGGGCAGGCCCTCTATTCCCACCCTGCATAGGAACCCCCTACTGTTAATTTATGGCAAAAGCTGGCTAGCGCTGCTCCCCTAGCTGCTCTTCAGCTTCCCAATGTAGGTCACCCCTTTCCTGAGGATGCTCGGCTTCTCAGGGGCAGGAAGGCCCTTTGGTTGGAGGTGTGTGGGTGGACACAGGGCCGAAGGGCTAGGAAGTGCTGGTTACCCTCCATCCCCTTGAGGGTTGGAGGCTCTGGTGTCCAATAGGAAGCCTAGGGGCAGGAACCCAGAGAGCATAGGGGTCTCCTCATGGACCTGGGGCTTTCTTTGCTCACATTTCTCCAAAGCACTCCAGTTAACGGTGTCCAGCTGCCTCACTAGACCATGCCATGGGTCTGCCATAGGTCATAGGGTCTGGCCCATCCTATTTCATGCACAGGGCATCCTGTTCAAGGGTAGGGATGGGGTGTCAGGCCCTGCACTCAAGGCTACCTGCTCTGCTGACTGGCTGTTTGCTGGTGGAGACCTGGCCTCCTCAGAGGGACTGACATTGAGTAGGTGGGTTGGGAATGAAGAGCCTATTAGGGTAGGCAGGAGCCTCAGGAAGAAGTGGGGTCTGAGGATGTCTGGGAGGGTCACTCTGTGGCCTGTGCCCCTGTAGGGAGCCGGAAGGAGTAAGAGCCAAGGCTGGACTGGCTTTCTGCCTCCCCATGGCCTGAGCATAGTAAGTGTCCTGGGTGAGCATCTCTTTCTGCTGCACCTGAGAAGTCCCAGACTGCTGCCAGCAAGGCGTGAGTGTGTGCATGTGTGTGAGTGTGTGCTTGTGCTAGCACATGCCTAGTTGCGCAGCTCTCCATGAGGGTGTGTTTGCATTACATGCTGACTGTGGCACTTAGAGCGTGTGTCTGGAAGGCCAGTGGGTGTGAACTCCACTTCGTGCACACATTAGTATTTCCCCCATAAGGGCCACTTCTGGATAACAGGCGCTGGGGAGCGGAGGAGTAGCCTGACTCAGAAGCCTACTATCCAGTCCATGACTTTCCGTGTGACCTTGAGCAAACTGCCTGGCAACTCTGTTTCTTGGGTGGCAGCTGACCTGCCTACTCTTTCACAGATGCAATGAGCTCTCCATGTGGGGGCTTCTGATTGAGCCCTGAAGGTCAGGGCTCAGGGGACACAGAGACTGTGGACGCTGCTGTCTGTGAGGGTGGGTGGCAGCACATACTGAATGCAGTGAGCATGCAGTGCTGTGAGCACCATGTGACAGTCCCCAGCCTGAGGGTAGTGGGAACAGATAAGAAGATGTTGCATAATCTGCCACTGTTCCCTCCCCATGGGGGAGGCACTGGTGTTTGCTCACACTTACGAGTTCGGAGTCCAAAGTAGGAGCATTCACCTAAACTTTTAAGGTGATGTACACTCAGTGTATGTTAACTCTTAAATCCCACCATGAAGTATCAAGACCATCACTTTGAGAAATAAGAAAGCTGAAGCCCAGAAAGTTTAAGCAGCTTGTTTGAAGGAGTGGCCAGATGGATTTGAGCCCAGAGCCTCCCCACCTGCGAATCTGAGCCGGAGCACGCTGGTCCTGGCCCAGAGAGGACTGGAGATGGAGAACCAGCGGCCCTAACTGCTGAGTGCTCAGGATCCACTCAGAAGGCCGGGTGAGGACCAGGCCCCCCCATCTCACATCTGTGCCCAGTCCCAGGGATTTGCTCTCCCAGTTCCTGCTGGACACTTCCCAAACTGGCGTCCTCACTAAACAGAGGAAGTGGGAGGAAAGACAGAGCGCAGTCTGACATACAGAGGCCACCCTGCTCCTGAGCAAGCTCATCTTGAGGCGCCAGCGAACAGGACACCGTGGTGGCCTCCTGAGGACCACTAGAGGTGGAGGGAGGCTTCAGAGGAGCAGGGAAGAGAGGGAGGGTGACAGGGGACAGAGGCCACGGGAGCCTCAGCAGGAGCCTAGTGGCTGAGGGGAATCTGCACAGGTCGCAGCTGACTTCTTGTGCTGGCCACTCAGGTGTCCAGCAGTGCCATCTACCTCCTAGTGGCCAGTCCCACCCTGCCACTGGCTCCTCCACTCTCAGAATCAAACAGGCCTATGGGGAGCTGCAGAGGGAGATTGCAGCAGGAACTACCTTGGGACCATGAATTTGGTAACCAAGGAAGGCCAAACTCTGAGAGCCAAGCAGGGTTGAGGGAACCACAACCTCTGGCCCCAGGAGGGAGCCGAGCGACCAGCATGGTCTTTCCAACCCAGCTGGTGAGCCATAGTGGTGGCATTTGCTTCTCTGATGGGGTCGGCGGGGTGGAGCTCTTGCTTCCTATGTAACTCTTAATGATGTCTGGAAGGAAGTGGGATGCAAAGGAGGCCTGTGTCGCGTTTAGGGGACAGTGGAGTGGGACAGTACCTAGAAGGCCCTGTTTGACCCCAGGAGGAGCACACTGCTCTCTGCACCTGGGCCTGCTCCCAGCCCTCTGTGATCTCACCCTTTCCTCTGTGTCTGTCTTTCCTGTGCCAGCAGCTGCTGCAGCATGAACCCCTGAGCTGATGAGTCTTATTATAGATTGGCTGGTGGAAGACAGAGCATCGCGATTCACCTCCAAACGGCAGTAGGGGGCTGCTGGTGGCTCACACCCAACCAGCCTGCCAGCAGACACTGTGACGGGTCTGTTTTCCACCTCCCTGGGGCCATGGTGAGCAAGGAGGGGCTGGCAAAACTGGGTCTGGGTGTGACTGGGGAAGTGAGCAGCACAGGTGAGTGCTGTGGCCTGAGACCTCACTCTGCTCACCTAGGAGAGACACACCTCAATTTTCCCCTCTGGGAGGTGAGGAAGCCCAGACAAAGGTGATTGTATTGCAAAGCAAACATTTTAGAGGTCATCATTTCAGTGCGGCAACAAGCAGAGGCAGAAACAGGGAGGGTACAGTCAGGGGAGAGGGGTGGATGAGCTTAGCGGGCGATTCTTGCATCCTCCAGCTCCAAGCCTGGGCTAAGGACTCTTGGGAAGCCCGAGGCTGACCCCCATCACCCCAGGGAGGTGAGCAGTTTCCTGGTTTCTCTCTTTCTGCTCCCCTTATATCTCTCCTTCCCCTCACACAGAGAATCATAGCTGAGAGGAGCAGGAGAGGGAAGGAGGAGTGTAAAGAGACACCGGGCCCTCTCCTTAACCCCTGGGCTGGAACAGGGCCTCAGAGGCCTGCCTCCGCCCAGCTCTTCTCTCTCTCTCAGGACTGACAAGCAGCACACACCAAGGGGCACCTCTCTGCCCAGAGCCGTGGAGAGCTCCGAGTTCACCATGCTGGCGCTGGGCAATGGCCCTGAGCCCAGGACCCGGCGGATCTCCTGTGAGTACTTCTGGGCCCCTGTGAGTACACTGGGCTGGGGAGGGGGTTCCCATGGTGTGGAGTGGGGTTTCTTTAGGCTGTAGGGAGGCCGAATACTGAGTTTCCTGGGATGCCCAAGGCCTGGTTTCAGGAAATCAGATTCCTGCCCATAGTAAAGATGTTGAGGCAACCAAAGAAAACCACTGCCGAGCACTTTAGTGGTTAAACTGGGAGGTGTAGGCCATGACACTGGTTCTGTCTCCCTAGATGAGTCTCTTGTGCCTTCTCCCCAGCTTTGGGTGACCTGATAGTAAGAGAAGAGCTCTGCTGGAGAATGGCCAGGATTCCCGAGTTTTAAATAGAATCGATGCCACCTGAGTGTGTCCGGCGTATGTTTGTCAGGCCATGCGTGGAGCCTGGCAGGAAGTTGCCCCCCCGCCACCAACCCAGCTCTCTCACGGGTGGCTGCTCTCTTGCCTTGCCTTGAACCCGGAGACATCTCGTAGGCCCTTGATGTCTCTCTCCCCAACTCTTGCATCCCATGGGGTGTGCAGTTGGACCTCTCCCCACTCTGCACATGGGCACACGGAGGTACAAGTATTAATGCCAGACTCCCTGGTAAATTGACAGGTGACAGGAGCATTCTCTTCACCTGAGGCAAAGGGCCAATGCAAAGTGAGGGCCAGTTTGCCCAAGGCTACCTGGTAAGAGGTAACAGTGGCCTGAAGGGATGTTATTCTGCCTGACTTCTCCCTTGGCTGCACTCAGCCTGTGATCCCGCTGCCCCATGGCATGAGCAGCCTGAATTATTCACCACGTGAGAGTGGCTGCTCCCAGCAACCCAGATCCTTTTCAACCTCATTCTAGGATCACTCAACACCTCGCAATAGAAGATGATGTGTTTTTTTTTGTCACCAGAGCTTTCTTTTATGCTACCCTGAACTTCGGTGGGGGGGGGGGGGAGGAGGGACTGTGGTTTTCAAAATGTTCTCTCCTTGTCCTGATGCCAGTTCTTTCTCAGAGGGGCGGATAGTGGCTTCTAGTTAGGTTCATCCTTTTGAGAGGGAAGCTGGATAAATTGAACCCGTCTCCCCCAAGGTAAAGTCTGAGTAGTGTTGATGATCAAGTAGCTTGGGGGAGTGTATAGGGCAGGCTGACTGGCAGCAGATAGGCTCAGAGAAGTGAGAGGGTAGGAGGTCATGGAAGGTAACCCCAGGTGACCCCAGATAGCCCAGAGAGGTCTCCAGTTGGCTTCTGTGACTGAGCCAGTGCTCATTAGCCACTAAGAACAAACAGGCTCAGGTGTCAGGCTAGCAGTGTGTCTCTGGGCTGTTATTGGTCTTCCAGGCAGGGGTAGGGTAGAGTGCCTCTCTGCTCTGTCAAGTCCTGCCTTTTGGGACATCAGATGACTGGACACCTACCAGACAGAGATTTGAGACTGTCCCACCCAGTCACTCAAATATTCACGTACATCTGGAGGGGGCCAGCTGGGTGTGCACTGGGTCTGACCATCACCAGTTTCCCAACCAGGATCTTTCCTTGGCTTGGTGGAGTTGGCTTAGCAGTACAGAAGTGTTTTGAGCTCATCTTTACCCCCTTCACAATGAGCAGGGTTCCTGACATTAGGAGAACAGTTGGGGAGGGTTTTGAGATCACTCCTAGAGAGAGGGCTGCTTCACAATGGAAGGAGATGCTCTCTTCCACTGTCCTCTGAGGGTCACTTCACCCAGCTCTTCCAAGATTGGACCCCCTGTGTGCTACTCAGAAGGGTCTTGGGCAAAAGGTGGGACCATGAAAGGCATTCTGTTAATGGATCCATCATGCAGAAATGCTGCCCAGCAGCCCCCAGGAACAGAAGGCAGGGTAAGAGAGTGGGTGGTTTTAGTATAAGATTGGTGGAACCTCTCCTGGGGCCCGCGGCTTACCAATGTTGGGCTGGTGCTGTGCACCTTATCCTTGTCATTCCCACAGTGCTCTTCAGAGGGTGCCCAAGATGGGACTGGGCTCCCAAATTTCACACTAAGTTACTGCCCCTGCTTGGATGTGGGATTCAGGTAAATGGGACAGCATCTGGGAAGTTGTAGGGGACAGAGTGAATGGCACACTTCTGCGATCTCCCTCCTCCAAGCAGAGCATGGCTCAGCCCCCTACAGCTCCAGGGTGTAAGGAAGTGCAGTGAGGAAGCACCATCAGCATAGCCTTTGTCTTTTGGAAAGAGAGAATCTTTCAGTGGAGTAGGAATGTGGGGGCAGGCTTCTCTGACATCCCCTTGTCTTTTATTTTGCCAACATCTATGGTGTCAGAGGACCCAAGCTCCTATGGAAATCAACCATGAGTGGCCTGTGAGTAGGGAGTTCATTGTCACTGTGCACAGGAATGTCTTGTCCTCTGGGCTCAAGCCTGAGTGAGTCACTCTACTGAAGTGATTTCTTTGTCTGATGTGCAGTGAGGCAAGGACCTGCTGGCGCTGTGTGATGTCCATTAACATAGAAGTGTCTTTGGACTTGTTAATTACCTTTTTGTGTGGTTAATAAGTGAGCAGTGATTGTGGCTTGTGCCAAAGAAGATAAAGCCCACAGGCCATTATGATGTGGACTAGGAGGAGGGAGCAGAGGTGGGGGCGGTAAGTCCCAGCCTGTTGCTTTACGTTGCCTGTGGGCCTCTCCCCCAGGGATCACCTGCTGGATTGCTCTCTGTGCTGTGGAGGCCCTTCCCACTTGCCCTTTCTCCTGCACCTGTGACAGCCGAAGTCTGGAGGTGGACTGCAGCGGCCTAGGTCTCACCACAGTGCCCCCAGATGTGCCTGCAGCCACCCGAACCCTCTTGCTCTTGAACAATAAGCTGAGTGCCCTGCCAAGCTGGGCCTTTGCCAACCTGTCCAGCCTGCAGCGGTTGGACCTGTCCAACAACTTCCTGGACCAGCTGCCCAGCTCTGTTTTTGAGGACCTGGCCAATCTGACAGAGCTGCAACTGCGCAATAACAGCATCAGGACCCTGGACAGGGACCTGCTGCAGCACTCGCCCCGACTCCGCCACCTGGACCTGTCCATCAATGGCCTGGCCCAGCTGCCCCTGGGGCTGTTCGATGGACTCCCTGTTCTTCGCTCCCTTTCGCTTCGCTCCAACCGGCTGCAGAGTCTGGACCGGCTGACATTCGAGCCCCTGTCGAGTTTGCAGCTACTGCAGGTTGGGGACAATCCCTGGGAGTGCGACTGTAACCTTCGAGAGTTCAAGCACTGGATGGAGTGGTTCTCCTATCGAGGTGAGCTCAGGGGCCTTCTTAGACAGAAGGAGCCAGGGCTACCCTGGCTGGAGGCTTTATCCTGGGACGGGGATGAAGTCTGGGGAGAGAAAGGGTGACTACCTCGTTGTCAAGTAGGCAGGAGGAGTCACAGGTCTCTCTTGAGATGAGGAGCTGTTGTCCTTCCCACCATCAGGCAGAGAGGCTGTTCCGCTCTTCCCTTACTGCACCCCTTTCTGCTCTGTGTCCTCCTCACTGTTTTCAGCTTCTTCCTTTTCTCTTCAAGTCACTTTAAGGGTTCACTGTAATTTGATCTCACTTTTGTACGTTTAAAAAGGGAATTTAAAGATACAGTATGCTTTTCTTCTTCTTTTTTTTTTTCTAGACCTCTGAACCCTACCAGGTAGTATTTTTGCCTTTGGGCTTCCTTGGTACTTCTTCCAAACAAAACAGCCACCTTTTAAGTATCTACCCTTACAGGAGTGTGAACTGTAACTGAAATCAACAGATGCAACCAAATTTTCCTTTGGATGCTGCTGCTGACTTCTCCTTCAAAGAAGTTTGCTATCAAAACTATTAATAAGAAGCCAGATGGTTTCAGCTTTACTTTCTTTCCCTTACTCCCTTTTTTAAAACCTGGAAAAGTCCTGAAATGATCTGTGAAATGATCAAATGAAATGCAAAGAGGAGGAATAATTAAGCATAGTGGGTAAAAGTGCCAGAGATGGGTTTGAATTTTGTTCCTGTCACCCACTAGCCATGACCTTGAGAAAGTTGATAAACTTCTGTCTATGGCAGTGTGTCACTTGTAAAATGTGGAGAAAAGCAGTATGTAATGAGGTCATTAGGAAGATTAAATAAAGTAATGCATATAAGGTATCTTGTAAGGTACGAGCATAAAGTAAGTCCTCTATGAAACATTCATTTCCTTGCTCATTTGGTAGAATTACACATAAAATCAAGAGCACTTGATAAGCTACAATTTGGTGCCCAGCACAAAATGCATGTTTGATGAATGAATCAATATTAAAACTCTGGGAAAATAATGCAAACTCTTTTCATTAGTCTTACTATTTTCGTTTCCTATCCAGCCACTAACTCAACTATGTGCGTGTTATCCTAATGCTTTAATGAAAATATTTTACAAACTATAAAATGCATGAAATGTTAGTCACTACAATTTCTCTCGTTTTTGTGAGTAGGGAAATAATGATTAATACTGTTGTATAGTTTCCAGTGTACAAATATCTTTTCATGCATGTTATCTATTTTAATCTCTCTGGCAGCTAATTGAAGTAGGCATTCTTATTTTACAGCTAAGAAAAATAAGACTCAGAAGTAATTAAATAAGTAATTTTCACAGGATGATGCAGCCAGGTTTCAACCTTGGGTCTCCTGAGCAGGAAAATGAGGTCACTTCCCTCTCACTGCCAGCTCTTTGCTGTGTGCAGGGCCGTCGGCAAAGGTGGCCTGCATGCATGCCCACTGGGCCTCGCCTGGCTATAGCCCACCCAAGTGGTCAGTGGCACAGGGAGCTAGAAAGCAGGTGTGTGCAACCCAGACTGCTGTGTTACCCTTAGACGACATCCTTGCCCTTCACACCGTCATCAGGGACTGAATTCCTAGTGAAAAAGGCCGTGGGATGAGAATGTGTATTTTCCCGGCGTTTTCAATAGCAGATTTGTTTTCAACTTTGCACTCCTTTAAAAAAAATCCTGGGATGTTTTCATCAGCATCTTGGTAAGATTGATGTCTATTGTATGGGGAGACTTAGGGCGGCTGGCTTGGGAGAGGGAGGTGGCAGTGATGGAGTGGCTGGAGCCGGCTGTGCGGCAGGGTGTCTATTGCTTGTCTAGACTTCACTGGAAGCTGACAGAAGGCCAAAATCCAACTCTCACTTCCTAGAGGACTTCTCGGCAGATTATTGTTCTCAGCTGCTGTCTCTCTTGCCGCACTCCAGTCCTGCACTTATATTCCCTGAATGTGCCTGGCTTCACCATTGTTTTGAAGACTGCATGGCAAACCCGCGTCTCCTCACTGCTCACACAGCCTGCTCAGCGCAGCCTCCCCCTGCCCTCATGTGTCTCCCAGGTCCCTTCCCAAGATGCCTTTGCCTGAGTGTCTCTGGGTGGGGTCACTGACGATGAGCCCACAGATTGTTCCTGACAGGAACAGGAAAACACACTTGCCCAGATTTTCTCTCCCTACTCCAAGGTGGTATTTTCAGGCAGCCAAAAGTCCTGTATGGAGGAATGTGCCCTGAGGGCTTTGACTTTTGTCCTTTTTGTGAGAAGGAAGAACCCTGGAAGGATAAGAGACTGTGCTGAAAATACTGTCCTGGGTTCACAGACAGGCAACGAGCAGCTGGCAGAGAAGAAGCCAACTGTAGCCTAGGCAGGGATGTGACTCTGTGTTGCAGCCCTTTCCTGAGCATCTCCTCCACGTTGCCACCGTCATTCTCCATAGGTCAGGCAGGCTTTACTGAAATGGTCGTGTGTTTCTCTATGTAATGGAAATATGGATAATATCCATTTTCTATAGCTTCTCTAGGGAGCAAATGACAGGAGGTATGCAACCTGTCTACCGTAGTGCTTGGCTCTGCTGATTCCCCTCTACCCTTCCTGGTGTATAGACAGTAGTTGCAGGTTGACTGCCTTAGACTATACCTTCTGGGCCGTCTGTTTTGGGGGCCTGGGGATGAGGAAAGATAGCTCAGGTTCTTGATGTCTGCTCAACCCCTCCTTTTGTCTCCCCTGGATTCAGGGGGGCGCCTGGACCAGCTTGCCTGCACCCTACCCAAAGAGCTGAGGGGGAAGGATATGCGCGTGGTTCCCATGGAGATGTTCAACTACTGCTCCCGGCTGGAGGACGAGAACAGCTCATCTGGGCTGGATGCTCCTGGGCCACCCTGCACCAAGGCCAGCCCAGAACCTGCCAAGCCCAAGCCTGGGGCTGAGCCTGAGCCAGAGCCCAGCACAGCCTGCCCCCAGAAGCAGAGGTATAGGCCAGTGAGTGTGCGGCGAGCCATTGGCACAGTGATCATTGCAGGAGTTGTTTGCGGCATCGTGTGCATCATGATGGTGGTGGCTGCTGCCTACGGCTGCATCTATGCCTCCCTCATGGCCAAGTACCACCGCGAGCTCAAGAAGCGCCAGCCCCTGATGGGGGACCCTGAGGGTGAGCATGAAGACCAGAAGCAGATCTCTTCTGTGGCCTGAGAGCCCACCTGCCTGGCCAGGTAGGAGGGGTAGGGAGAGCACAACGGCGGTTGCTCTGGAGAGGCTGGTCCTTCCCCTCCATCATAGTCCCTGCCTTGGCTTGACACTGGCCACTGCCTCTCCCAATTCCCTGCAGCCCTCCAGCGGAGCAGCTGCAGTGTGGTCATCTCCATGAACTTCCGAGTCTCTGTGGAGGCCACCAAATCTCTGGAGCACCTGAGGACTCTCTCGGAACTTCTGGCCACAGGGAAGAAAAGATGTGTGTGCAAGAGGAGCCCTGTCACAGCCGGGTGACTCTTCCTTCCCCTCGCTCATTCCCACTGCCACTGCACTTAGGGTTTAGGGAGCAAGGGATATGGGAGCCAGGGATAGATTTTTGTGGCTTTTTTTTTTTTTTTTAAACTAGAGAGATATTCTTAAACTTCCTGCAGCGGAAAGCTGGGTCCAACTTTCAACAGTGTACTAATGTGCAAACTCCAAACAATAATCTCGACCCAGTACTTAGAAACACAATGCTGTGATTACAACATCCTCCCTTGGCAATGCCGTTAGGTCCCTGTGTCTGCTGTAGACCACACCGACCACACTGCTCCTGATTTCACTCACTCTCACACACGTGCTGGACACCTTCGGCACAGATGGGGTCTCCTTGGGTCTCTCGCCCCCAGGCCGCAGAACCTCCTGCTTGCTGACCGCAGTCTTCTCCAGTCAATTGGGCGGCGGGGAGGGGAGGGAGGATCCCAAATCAATAACTCGCTGGGTTCCTTTGAGATCCTCTAAAGTGGGCCACAGTGGTGCTGCTGGATAAGCCTGTCCATCACCATGGCAACCTGCTCACACCTCTCCTGCTGGGTTTTCCAGGGACCTGGCCCAGAGGCCTGGAGGCTGCTGCCTATGTAAATGGCAGCCTCTCCAGAGCTCAGCCACATATTATGGGTGTTTCCTCTGAGCTGCCGGTTCATCCTCATTGTCAGGCCCCAGGGAACACCCTCCACCTTCAGCTCTGTAGCCTGCAACCTCAGCTCTGCTCCTCTGCCCCCCCCCCCCGACTCCCTCCATCTCCAGTTTCCTCTGCCTGCAACCTCAGGGCTGGCACTGAACTGTGCTGTGGTCCTCCTTGGGGAAGCAGGTGGCAGACAGATGGCACAGTGGCCCTTGCAGAGGCTCAAGGCTTACCAATACATCGCTAACAGATACCAGGAGCAGGGACAGGACTGCCACATCCCGTGCAGAGGAGCCCTCAGCACTGAGGCCTCTTCCTGGGTGAAGATAGTGGTTTGTTTACTTAACAGGGCTTCTAATTGCAGCTGGACTGTGGTCTAAACCAGAGGGTGGGCCAGGGACAGAGACACCTGCCCGAGTCAGGTAGATTTCAGGGTATTTGCCTCCTGTTCTAGGCTGCCTCCTCCTTAGGAGTCTAATGTCTGGTGAGTACCTGGGTCTCCCTCTGCTGGACCCCACTTCCTCACGCTCAGAGAGGGTCAGGAGGTGCCAGGTTGGCTTCTGGCTCTAAGGCGGGGCTCTTTGGTGATAGCACAGGAAGAGGCCAGCTAGACTCTGAAGGTGTCAGAGCAGGACAGGGTAAGTCCAGCTGCCCCTCTCCCTCCAAGCCTCCCTACTCAAAGAGGAGAGTGATAGAAGAGGTGGGTGGAGAGCCTTCGAGAGGTCATCTCCATAGGTGAACAGAGGGCACCTCAGCAGGCTGCTTATCCAGATCACATGCCCCTTTGGCTGGGGCACAGTCTTCCTTTCTCTTCGGGCTTGTGGGCTGATACCAGATCTGGGAATTTTCTAAAGGGACTGGGGGGAGGGAAGGTTGTTGTCAGTGGTGGTATCTTTAGCCTGAGACAGAAGATTTTTAAAGGCAAAATTATATTTCTGGTTTGTTGTTTCAGAAGACCAATAAAGACTGTATTTTCCTATGTACTTCCTGGTTTCATTGGGTGGGAAGGGGACGTGGGTGTTGAGAAAATCACTTCCTGCTCCCTCACCTCCCCAGGCAGCAGATGAAGTGCTGAGGGACATCAGTGTGATACGCAGAGCTCCATGTGACAGGTGGGTGCCCCCTGCCTGGCACCCAGGGCCTCAGGTTGCTGATAGGAGAGCAGAGGAGGCAGCATCCTGGAGCAGGACAAGGCTTGGCAGCTGGGAGCATGGATATGCTGGAGTTTTAAATCTACCCACGCTCTGGCCTGACATCTGGTAGCATGGGCCTCTGGCTGGTTTCCCTGGGCGGCGCTGGGCCTTGTGAAGGTGAGCTGGAGACCCTGCTATGGCTCCATGCCCTGGGGTGCTTGTCCACCCTGGCTTGATGGAATGAATTCTGCCAGTCAAGGACAGATGGGTCAGTGTGGCGGGAGGCTTGCGTTTGCCCAGAGGATCTGCTGGATGCTGGGAGGGGAGAGAGGGCAGTTCAAGGGGCTTCTCTGCTGTCTGGGTCGTTAGCCCTGTTTGCTGGAGCCCCGTTTAACCCTTTCCATAGTGGCCTTACAAGGCTGAGTTTTGACACAAGCAGACCACACTTGGTGTTCACAGGTATGATGTCCCTGACAGGGCTCACTGTGTGGGGATTGGAATGAGGGACTGGCACGCAAGGTCCCTGGGACTAGTAGACCAAGACATGAAGGGCCGACATAGGTCTCTGTGATGAAGACACATGTTACTCAACCATCGTGGTTCCCAGAGGGAGCCCCTCAGAGGTCTGAAGACCAGACCTACATTTAGGTGGGGGCAACCTCCGGTATCTCTGGACAGCAGGACATGGCTCTCTGCTGGGGTGGGAATGTCTTGCAGGACATGCTGCAAGTCAAGTGGTTAGAGGAACATATTCTGCCTGTCCTGGAACCACCATCATTGTGCGGGACCATACTGTTCAACCAGGATCTAGAGGACATTGAGAGTTGGAAATGGATCCTGACCAGAAGCTGTATTTCTAGATATTTTACAGGAGCTCTTGAAAAACCACCTGCCTACAGATAGCAAGGATTCCATCTCATCCACCTGCCCTCTGTCTAAGTTGCGGACGCACACAGCATGTGGCTGCCCTGACACTGAGTCCCCTTCTCCTGCCTTCTCTTGCTCAGTGCACAGCACCACAATGCAGCCCCCACCACAGACCTTGTCCACTCCTGGAGCCTCCAGGGTCCACAAACAAACCACCTGCTTCTCCTTGGTTAATAGGCCCAGCTGGCCCCAGGGTCAGGGAGGCTGAGCCATACATAGACCAAAGAAGGAAATGACAAAATGAGATGAAAAAAAAAAAATTGCAATGTCAGGTCTCCAGCGCCTCATCCTTTTCCTACCACATCTGCACACCCTAGAGCAGCAGAGTGACTGTCTGCAGTGAGTTAAATTAGAGGCTCTGGGACATGGTTTCTATGGCAACCCCTCACGGCTCTAATTCAGCCCTGAGTTAAAAATGATATCGAATAATTGGAGAGTGCAGGAAAGCACAGGCAGCTCCTGGCCTGTATTTCTGCTCCTTCCCAGGCCTTCGGGTGCTCAGGGGAGCAGGGTAGACACAGGCCCAGCTGGGACCACAGGAGGGCCTTTAGCAAGATAAGTTTGGGATCACAGCTTGTCCTGGAGATGGGCCTGGGACTCGTGTGCTGTGGGCTAAAGAAGGAGGGTGCCGGGATGTCATGAGTCTCTGCTGAACGTTGTCAGCTGCACCTGGGATTCCTGGGGATGCCAGTATTTCCCACGGGGGCTGCCCATCAATGCCATGCTGAGCCATTCTCTTCCCACCTCTTAGCCTGGGATGCTGGCTCAGGAGAGCCTCAAGCCACCTCTGAGGCAGGAAGACAGAGCCTGTCCTGTTCCTTCCAACCCTCTGACCTGAACTTGGCATAAGGAAGTGGCATGTGGCTCCTGCCTGCCCAGCCCAGCCCAGCCCGGAGGCAGAGGCCTCCCACTGACCAGAGCCCTGGGACGTGAGACAGATACCACCTGCTAGCCATGATCCTGATGCCGTGATGGCTGAGTGACTAGTGGATCACACACCTTTTCAGAACACAGCTGGGCCAGGACATGGAAACTGAAACCAGGATAAGGAGGGCTTCCTCAGAGCCCTGAGAGTTCTCGCACAATAAGACAGAGATTCCAAGGACTTTTTAGGCATGAAGAAGCTACAAAGTCAGGGGAGACTTGTGAGGGTCATTGGATAGCTCATCCCATGACCTGGGGCAACCTGCAGTAAAAGATAGTGAACTTGGGCTTGAAAGAGATACAGTCTGAGTTCTAACCCTAGGTTCATTATTAGCTGTGGAATTTGGGGCCAGTAACTTTTCTGCGTCTCAGTTTTTTCACCTGTAAAATGGAGCCCAATACCATCACCTGCTTTGGGTCACCCGGAGGACAAGTTCAGATTGAATACACACATGGAGGTCTTGCTTTAGGGGTTTGAGTCACAAGTCCAGTTCTTGAACCCAAGGCCGTGAAAGAGGGCAGCTACAGGTAAGGGGAGGAAGAGGGTCTGGGTTGCAGTCCATGGCCTATGTGACATGGGATGATTTCTTAGCCTCTGTGGGCTTCCTTTTACTCATTTCACAAATTCTTTGAGCTCTAAGGTTTCACAAACAAAATGGCTTAGGAAGATTCCATTTTCCTTCTCCCCAGAGTTCACCTGGGACAACTTACAGCTGGAGACTGGTGCCCAGCACGTCACACGCAGGGGCCCTCCTGCTATGACCGTGGGCCTTATTCTTGCCATGGGCCCACAGCTTCCTGGCTCCAGTGGCACAGAGGGTGACTCCTACCTGCAGCAATGGCTGTCTTCTTCTCCTCTACTGTCACGGCTACTGCTGTGCTCGCTGTTACTGCCACTGGCTCACCTGCACCTTCTGGGGAAATGAAAATTTCAGAGTCACTTTCTCAGTTCCCTGGAAGGAGCAGTGGTTGGGACAGGCCGAGCCCTGGTCCCTTCTTGGAGTAGAAGATAAATGTCACTAGCAGGGTAGACATTCCTTGAGTGACTGTGTTTGGGTGCCTCTGTGTTGGATGGGCACTACCCTTCGGAGGCTCTCGCACTGCCCACCTGCCTGTGTAGGTACAAAAGTTCCAGTTGACATGGGGCCTCTGGCTGCCTGCTCAAAGTGACACTGCCAGTGTCAGTATGACACTGTGCTTTTTGCTCCATCTCAAGGTGGCACTCCTGTCTGCCTGCCCCTGTCTGCTTGAGGGGCCAGCATGTGTCAGAGCCAGAGGATTCATATTGTGTCAGGTGCTTCCTTGCGGGGAGGGACAGGATACACCACAGGGCTGGGTGCTGGGTGGTCCTGGATTGTCCCATGTGAATCCCGACAAGTCAGAGGTGATGCTGAGGCACCCAGGCAGTATGTGAGGCAGCTGCGTGCCAGTGGGGTGCTGATGGCAAGGGCAGCTCCCCGTGGGCAGTCTCAGCCCACCAGGCTCAGGCGAAGGGCAGGGGTGTCAGCCTGGACAGGAGCTCAACTCCTCCCTTCTCTTCTCTTTCTGTGTGCGAACACTCAGCGAGTGGGCGAGGATGTGACCAGGAGCAAGCTCTGCCCTGCCGCCCCCCACCCCCCACAGTCCCCTTTGCAGGTTGCCAGCTTTGCTCCGCCCCCTGCAGCTCAGGCTCAGCTTGCCACCCACCTGCCCTCCTACCTCACCAACACACAGAGCTCCCCCAGCAGCAGCAGCAGCAGCAGGCACAGCCTGGGTGACAATGCAGGCAGGAGGGCCTGTCTCCACAGCCTGGGGCAGGGCTTAGGGGCTCATCTGGAGAACCTTCCCAGGAGCCCTTTGTGCAGGCCAGGGAGGAAGAGCTGCCCTTCTGCCTTAGTGCAGGCAGCGTGGGAAGGGGACCTTTCCCTTGGCATTGAGAGCCTCCCTCTCAGTCTAGCGGGGGAGTGAAAACACCTCTTCCTCTTCCCTCTTGCTGCCTTACACTCACTGTGGCAAAAGCTTGTGCTTTGGTGAGGAAGACCTGAATTCTAGCCTGCTGTGGGGATCCCTTGCTCTGTGATCTTGGGTGAGCCATGGAAGAACCTCTCTGAGCCTCAGGTTCTCCTCACGTAGGATGAGGGATGATAACAACATTTATCTCACGGGCTTGTGCGGTTTGAATGAGTTATGTGCCAGAAAGTGGTTACAGCACACTTGTTATGTAAAGCACACTGGTTATGGTGTGTGGGTGGAGAGGTAAGCAGGGCACAGGTGAGGACACCTCCCAGAGGGCACCGAGGCAGATCTCCTCCTTGCCGTCTGCCTCCGCTGTTTGCAGCTACCAGGAGAAGCCTCCTCAGGGAGCCTGGGCCTTTAAAGCCACACAGGGCAGTTCTCACCCTGTCTTGAAAGTGGTTTTGTATTTCTTTTTTTTCCCCCAGTACCGGGATCAAACTCAGGACCTTGCACTTGCCAGGCAGGCGCAACACGACTGAGCTAAATCCCCGGCCCTTGAGAGTGGTTTTGGTGGAAGGGGTGGAAGGCCTTTGGGAGAGGGCATTGTGAATGGGAAGTACGATACCAAAGTATGATTCTTTCTGAATCGGCTTCCACTCCACCACCTTCTTTCAGATGACTCCCCCCACCTCCCTCCACCTCATACTCATTCTACCCACAGGTGGGTGCTTCTCAGGCTCTTAGGTGCTGTGCCCAGAGACCCCAGCGGCAACTCGGTGCTGAGCTCACCTGCCACAAAGTTCTGGACCAACCGCTCAGCCTCCCTGGCTACAGTGTCTTCTTAGTGCCTAGTGAAAGTCACTTAATGTTTCTTCTCTTTACAGCTCCCATGGTAGGAGCTGGTGCCTGTCTACCCAGAGGTGCCTCTCTGTCCTTGGCAGGTAGGATCTGCTGGCTTGGTCCTGGGGGTCTGTTCTGTCTGCCTGCCTTTTGGCTCCTGGGTGACCCCGAGAGTGGAGACCAGGTGGCTTTCTTTCTGTGGGGAGAGCCATCGTGGTCCTGGGAACTGGGTAAGTGTAGCTGCCCTCCAATGAGACAGTCTAGTACTTTCATCAGGGAGGTTGAAGGAACTTTCAAAGACAGATTTTTAGAAATAGAAGAATCTTAGAGATCAGTATTTCTGATCTCATTTTTAGAATTTGGGCTAGAAGCTAGCTTTCTTGACTTTTGCATTACATCTCTTTCTTTTATTCCATGGAGAAATTGAAATGCCGCCGAGGATTTAGCTCAGTGGTTTTGCTACCTGCTGCGCAAGTGCAAGGACCCGAGTTCGATCCCTGGTACCAAAAAAAAAAAAAAAAAGCAATGAAATGCCATCTTTGCTACCTGGGGAATAAAATGACCAGTCCTATTTCACCCAGGGAGTACAATGTGGGGAGGCTTGGCTTTCTCAAGCTGCCCAGGTGGCCAGGAGGGAAGGTAGACAGGGAACCCTGGGGGATCAGAGTTCCCATGGCAGTGGGTCTCCTTCCCATTTCCCACTGAGGGAACAGCAGGAGAAGGAGCACTGTCCTGGAGCACAGGAGTGTGGATCACCTGGTCCATCTGCCCAGCGTAGGTTGAAGACAAAGCTGCCAGGGGGCTGCTCAGAGGCCTGGCGGTACCACAGAGGGAAATGGTCCATTGTGAAAATGCTTGCCTCATCTTCAGGTGTCAGGAACTTCCTGAAAGGAGGAGGATTTTTGTAGCTCCCTCAAATCTGGAACATGACCGACCCTTTTTCCATACAAGCTCATCTTGGCAGGGCCAAGAGAGTGATTCCCCCGGGCTTTGACTCAGTGGCAGATGGGTATCAAATATTAGGCCTTAAATTGGTCTTGTCCCCAGCCAGTCCTTCCTTTTCCAGAAGCAAATGATACTGGTCTGATGGCACACTGATAGCTAGAAGAGGCCTTGCTTGGGCTTGTACTAGGAGGGAATATGCAGACCTCTTTGCCTGCAGGGCCTATTTCTTTTGGCTATAGCTTCAGTTCTTTTTGTTTGGTTCACTGACAAGTCTGAGCAAGGAAACTGTATAGTCAGTTCTATCACTTGGATAATGTGGGACATAAATTGCCCCAAAAATGGTTACTGCAAAAGTCATTGCTTCTTGGTTTTTGAGTGTACTGTGGCCTTCCCTTTTTTGAGCAGTCTTACCTGCAAATTATGGTTTTTCGTTCCCTAAAAACACACCAGTCTACAGAAGGGAGTGTTGGTCCAGAGCAGCCGGGGCAGCAGGGGTGGAAGGATAAAAAAGGGCTGTGGATAATCGACAAAGTGGGTCACTGAGGTTGGATTTTGAGAGTGACAGGCTCACATATTCCAGAAGTAGAGCTGTCTTGTTGCACAATTTCTGGGCTGCCAGTCACATTGCAGTCCAGGTGAAGGGAGCCCTCTGGGACCCAGAAGTGCACCTGTGGTCATCACAGGGACTGCAGTCACAGGAGGCGAAGGTCCTGGCCCACCAGAGGAAGGTGTGTCTGTACAGAGATCTGCCTCATCCATCCTTAGAAGCCCTTTAGAGGGACTGGGAGTCATCAAGACAGGCTTTTTCTGTCTTTCTACTACTCGCTGTCAGAGTGAGGGAGTGGGGAAGGGAAGAAGAAGGGGGAGAGATAAGGGAGCGAGTTGGTTTGTTTTTCTAGAAGCCTTGGGTTTGCTTAGCAAGTGTGGATCTGTTGCAGAGTCCTGGAAGAAGCTCAAAAATGGTGCATTGTGGCTTAGTGTGCTTGGATTTAGCAACAGGAGCAGCAAGGGAGCGGGGGGCAAGGATGGTGGGGTAAAGTCTGCCCGTCAGTCCCTTCTGCTGTTCTCCGGTGTCTCGGGCCCTTACCTGTCTCCTGATCTGCAGGGCAGCAGATCCTCCATCCCCTACCCTGGTCTTCTACCCTCCAACTAAAAGGCACCTGGGATGGGGCCCAAGCTGGAGCCTCACAGGCAGAATTCTGCCACATCTGGCTTTTGCTTAGACAGGGTTTCTCGACCTTGGGACCAGGGACAATGGGGGCCTGGAAATCGTTGCAGGGGTTGTCTCATGCATTTTAGGACATTTAGCAGCATTCTTGGCTTCTATCCACTAGATGCCAGTAGCAACTTCCCCATCTCCCCCAGCTGTAACAACCAAGAATGTTGCCAGACATCGCCCAATGTTCCCTGTAGGAAGCAAAGTCACCCCCAGTTGAGAACTGCTGGCTTAGGATCCTTGGCTTCCATAACCATGGAACATGCGGCTGGACATGAATCCTGTCAGATTAGAGTACAAATCCTAACTCCACCCTGAGCTAGGCAGTGAGCTGTCCATAAATGACTCCCATGTACAGGGCTCCAGAGCAGCCCCTTTTCTTGCAGGGTGGGAAAGAGACTGCAAAGGGGAATGACACAGCCACACGATTTAGCCTGTCACCGGAGACTGTCCTTGAGAGGAAAACCTAAGAGTTTCCCTCCTAGCAACTCCTCTAAGTGGAATCTCTGATCAACCTTCCTAGCTTCAAAGTCTTGCTGTTCTCTTTCTAGACCACCTTCTGTTTCCTCCTAGGGACATGTTCAAGACTTGTCTAAGCCAGTGTGAAACAGTTACTTTCCTCATTCTCCCAATTGGTAAATCCCACCCTTTCACCTTCCCTAGATTTTGGGGGCCCTGCATGCTGAGGCCAAATCTCTCTCTGTCCACATGTCACAAGAACACCCTGGAATTCTGTCCTTTCCCATCCTGCAAGGACCCTACTCCTAGAGGTAGCCGGCAGGACTCACCTGTCAGACACCTTCTCGGAGCCCACGAACAAGCTGCTTCGAAGGAGGCCAGCTCGGGTGCCCAGGAATGCCAGGTCCACCCCTTGCTCTGACTCACTGTGAGGTAGACAGAGTGGGAGCAATGAGCACGCAGACGTGGCTACAGTAGGTCCCTGTGGGGGTCTGCAGAGAGCTTGGGGAAAGCCTGGTGCAGGGGGCTTGCTAGGAAGCCTGAGCTTCCTCAGCTCCCAGGAAGTACCTTTCCTTAGCTGCCCCCCTTTGGCCCCTGTCTCTCTGGTGTGTCAGATCTAGCTCCTCATGTGTCCCCTGGCTTTGGGGGAGTTGGTCCTGGAAGGCAGAGGAACCCAGGGAGGCAGATTTTGTCCCAGACCTAAAAGTAGTAACTTCTCATCACCAGCACATCCAAGGTCCTCATGGGTGTTGAGCTTTGCAGGTTAATTTCCTGTGCGACAGGACTGTGAGGGCGAGCACCTCAGAGAAGCCCCACTAGGCTTCACAGCATGGCCAATGGGATTTGCAGAAAGAAAAATCTATTAGCTGGCTACCTTGGAGCTAAGAGTTTCAGTCTCAATACAGGTGATGATGGTGGCAGCAGGAGCTTGAAGAGGACAGCACCAGGGTGGGAGGATATAACTTCTGACTTTGCTAATATTCTTGTCCCTAGCCTCATTTCTGAGAGGCTGTTATCCAGCTCCTCTCAATGCCTCTGTCATTTTTTTATGACGGTACACGGTGGGCAACACCACAGCATCGCTAAGGGTAACATTCATCAAGGCTTGGCAGAGATGGGAGGAGTAGTACCTGGAACGGGGTGAAAACATTTGGTCTTGAGTCTAGAAAGTGGAAGAAAGGGGTCTGGAAACCAGGCATGTGCCCCTCAGCCCCAGGGGTGGAGAGAAGGGCTCCTGCACAGTGTGCCCTGAAATTACCGTGGGGCTCAACCGTCCCAGAGGCCTGAGCTTGAGGAGGCCCTCTGAGTGGTCCCTATGCACATCCAACCCAATTCTCTATTAAAAAGTATAATGAGTACTCTATGCACAACTCAGGGCAACTAGATTATCTTAAAGTCTTAGATAATTCACCAGTAAACATTTTAATTCGTATCATTAAAATGTAAGGAATTTCATTATACCCTTTAAAAAGCCCACAGTTCCTTAATATCATGCTTCAAGTTTTGTTTTGAAAGTTTGGTTGAGGGCCGGGGATGTAGCTCAGGGGTTTCAGTTCCTGCCTCGAAAGCACAAGGTCCCAAGTTTGATCTCCAGTACCAAAAAAAAAAAAGTTTGGTTGTGTCAGAATCTGATCAAGGTCCATGAATGGCTCAGCTTCCTGAGAACAGCCCAGAACGGCCACAGTGTGGGGCAAGGGTGCTCTCTGAGCACCCTCTGGTCCTCTCAGCGGGGAGAGATTTACACAAGTATTTCTGGTGAAAAGATAGCATTTCCTTTTTATTTCTCTAAGAAAAAGTATAACTTGAGTTCAAATTGGTATTTTCTAATTCATTTTTACCATTGTATTTAAATTTTTTTTCTTTAAATTTTGAAATTTGAATATCTTTCCTCTTCTCCAGAAAGTCTTTGCTCTTAAGATATTAACGTAGTTCTATTTGCTCTGTGTATTCTAAATAAGAACTCAATATCATTTCTAGCAATGTTATTACTGAGCACAGTTTCAGATTTTGTTTAATGTTTATAGCTCTAAATCCTCAAGAAAGAACTCCCCTATCTATAGTTAGTCATGAACTTGATACAAAGCTAGATATATATGTTATTGCTTTCAATGTTTAGAGATTACTTTTTAAAATTTAATTTTGTCTTATAATCATATGAAACGTTCACAAGGCTCTCACAACCAAAGTTAGTATGAAAGTAAGGCATATTCTGGAGACTGTTTCTGTATTCATCCCCCTGTTCCTTCAGTCTTCCTGTAGGTAACATTTTTTATTTAGTTTATCACCTATGCGTAACATTTTCTATTTGGTTTATCATTTTATTTAGAAAATATGTATGTGGAAAGAAGAATGTTGATTGCCAGAGGCCAAGAAGAGCAGGGAGGGCAGTTCGGGAAAGGTTGGTCAGAGGTGCTAAGTTACACAGGCAGATAGGAGTCACAAGCTTCACTGCACGCCAGGGTGACCAGAGATCATAGCAAAGTTCTATACAGTTAAAAATGTAACGGCGGGCCGGGGATTTAGCTCAGTGGTGCCGCGCCTGCCTTGCAAGCACAAGTTTGATCCCCGGTACTGAAAAAAAAAATATATAGAAAAGCTTGAATATTTTTGCCATAAGGAAATGATGCATGTTTGAGAAATAGATATGCTTGACTTGATTTAAATATTACAGTGTATACATGCTTTGAAGCATTACATCGTACTCCATCAATCTGTAGTATTTTTATGTATCAGTTAAGAGGAAATTTAAATTTAAAAAGAAAGTGAAGAAAAATATGTGTATTTGTACATACTTATGTATGTATTACGTGTAAATAATTATGAAAATATGTTTATGTTTCTTTTTAGATAAACAGTGGAAGTATTATATACACTTTATTGCTGGAGATAATTTTATGGCAGTATATACAAATATTTCTCAGTTTTTATAGCTGCATAGTATTCCACTGTGTGGATCTACCACAGTTTATTTAACTGGCCTCCTACTGATGAAAAGTTGGGTTGTTGTCAATCTGTTATAAGCGATGCTTTAAGTGAATAGTTCATGTGTACATCTTTTCATATTTTTGCTTTTATGTTTTGGGAAAGATTCCTGTCTCTTTGAGATTGCTGGGTCAAAGTGTAAATGTATGTATAAATTTGCTAAATATCTCACGAACATTACCTGCTGACAAACTTAGATGGTTATCCATTGAGCAAATAAGAAGTACAGTTTTGGTACAGTCTTAATATGTATTTAATATGCATAGCTAGGTTGAGCATTTGTTATATATTTAGGGGCTCTTTGGATTTCTTCTAAGAACTGTCCATATCTCTTGAGCACTTTTCTTGATAGTAGCTGGTCTTTCACTTCTCTACCCTTGAAATTCTTTATTTCTCATGAATATATAATATAGAGATAATAACGCTGTCTGTTTCATAATTGCAAACATTTTTCCATTTGTCGTTACTCTTTTTACTTTGCTTATGTTTTCATTTTTGCCATACAAACATTTTTGTGTGGTTAAATTTGTCCATCATTCCTTTATTGCTTCTGAATTTTGAGTCATTGTTGGGGAAGGTTTCCCCACTCCTAGATTTTAGAGCAACTGGCTCATGTTTTCTTTTAGTACTTATATGATTTCATTTTTTTTTCACATTTAAATCTGAGTCACTTGGACTTTACCCAGGTGTATGGTGTGAGAAAAGAACACAATTATATCATTCTCCATATGGCTCTCCAGCCAGTTATTAAAAAGTCCCTCTCTCCAGCTTGGAACCAACACAGTGCTTTGCCACAGGCTGTCCCCACATGGGTGTGGGTGAGGCTCTGGACTTTCTCCTCTGTCCCCTGTATCTGCCTGTCGTTTCATGTGCCTGGACCACACTCCATAAACTCTAGAGGTTTTGTAATATGCCTTAGTAGCCGGGTGGGGCATCCTCCCTTCATTGCTTTTCTGCTCCACAGATTTTTGACTATTTTTGCTTATTCTTCCAAATGACCTTTATATTCAGTTTATCTGGATGCAGAAAAAGATTGATGGCATTACCATTGGGATTGCATTAAATTTGTAAATCAACTCAGGGAGGGTTAATATCTTTCTGGTATTGTGCCCTCTTATTTAAAAAAGCACTCTATGTCTTTCCATGTGTTCAAGTCTACTTTTGTGTCTTACAAGAATGTTTCATAATTCTCTTTATATAGTTTTTGGACTGTTCTTATAGTATATGCTTTATATATTCTTACAGCCTTCTAACATTTTTATGTTTTATGTCTTGCTGTTTTAAAGAAGATTTTTCATCTAAATATTCTTTTGTCTTTGAATGTTGACATTATAACCTACTACTTTACTAGATTCTCTTACTGGATATGATAGTTTCCCTATTAATTCATTTGAACTTTCCAAGTATATAATCATATTACCTTCATTTACTTATTTATTTTCACTACAGGTGGAACCAAGGCCTCACACATGCTTGGTAAACACTCAACCACTGATCCACACCTCAGCCCTAATCATATTATTTTTAAATAGAGATAAATTTACTCCTTCCTTTCCAGTACACCTTGCCTCTAAGTGCTGTCATGTGTTTAGGTGCACCAATACCCCTGGCTTGTCACCCAAGAGTGGGGAAGTGTCTTGCTTGATCCTATCTTCAGCAGGAGAGCCTCAAGCTCTGTTAAGATATTAGCTTTTAGGCTTAGGTCAATTTTATCAATTTATTAAAAACATGAATGGATATTTGTTCAAGCGCATTTTCTGCATCTATAGAGATGACTATAAAACTTAGCCTTTCAGTTTTAAATTATTTTATATTAATTACCCAGGTCAACTTCTGTAAAGCACACCCTGGTTAAGGACATTTGCTTCTCTATGTTTTGCACCACTAAAAAGCCTCTATAATTCATCTCTGAACTTGGAAAGAGCACGGTGGTACCCCTCCCCTCAGACCTAATGATCAGCCCCCTGCAGAAGAGGCACAGGGGCTCATGTCTGGACCCTGGATTCCAGCTTGGCCGCATATGAGGCACATGACCTTGAACAAGTTGTTTGATCCTGGTTTCCTCATTGGTGAAAGAGAGATGACAGCACCCATATCATATGGTTAATAAGCATTAGGTACTTAAAATGGTGCCTGGCCCTGTTTCTTTCCGTATTTTAGGGTTTATTTCGTAAGGCTCCTACACTGCATGGTTCACAATTGTACTAAAAAGTTATACAGTGCAGTGTCCTTTCCACACCTAGCCCAGTTCCTCATGGTTTTAACCAGGAAAAATCAATGAGAACCTGTCCTAAGCAGCTTCCCACAGGTACCACATGTGTGGATAATATGCGCACATGCACGTATACACTGTGTTCTCTCCCCTCTTGTGCGGAAATGGTAGCATACAATGCATACCCCTTCACACCGTGCACCAGGATAGTGTTACTATAAGATTCTGTGGGAAGACTTATTAGGATATCAGTAATAAGCTAATTTATTGAATGTGCAGGGGAGGCTTGAGATCTTCGTGTGTTGGATCTTCTTATTCAGGAACAAGATATGGCCCACTGTCATCTTTTTTTTTTTTTTTTTTTTTGGTACTGGGGATTGAACTCCGGTCCTTGCGCTTGTGCACCAGGAGGCGAAACCACTGAGCTAAATCCCCGGCCCAGCCCACTGTAATCTTAACTTTATCAACATCACACTGTTCCCCAACACTCATTACCCGCCCTCCCCACGCTGCCACGACACTCATCTTTCTACCTGGCCACTGAACACAGTGACACCAGGGAAAAGCCAGCAGAGGGAGTGAGGGAATCTAAAGGGTTACGAAACACTCCCTTTGCCGGTCTTTGCTTGGTGTCACTCTACATGACCTTCTCTCCTGGAAACTAGGCTCCAAATTACCTAAACTGCCCTCACAGGAGCTCTTGGGTTGATGGGCATCCTTGGGCAGAGTCTAACCCAGAGAGCAGGTCCTTGGAAGGGGGCTGCCCTGGGGTGAGGCCTAGATCTGTGCCTCAGGGGACCTGCACCTGGTGTTTATTCAAAGTGAGGAGCAGGCAGCAGCCCTGGGCTGTGTAGAAGCTTTGCAGAGCCCCACTTTCCAGAGGGCTTGGTGTGAAGGTCGTTCCTGCCCTGTACCTCACTCTACATGTTCCTGTCCTCATCTATGCTGTCTGAAGCCAGAGGACTGGATAGTCTCCTGAGCTGCCAGCCAGGTGCTGGGAGGACTCCTGACTCAGCCAAGGGTTACTGGGGGCCTGAGCAGCAAGCTGCTTTTCCTCCATGGAACCCTCAGCCCCTCCTGGTACGTACTCAGAGATATTGAGAGCCAGCGCTGTCCAGTAGGCTTCCATGGGGGCAGTCACCACTGCGTCAAACAGCACCTCCCGCACCAGCTCCTCATCACCTGGGGGCAAAGTCACAGGAGAGCAAGCCATTTGTTTCCCCTTCTCCAGGGAGCTGCCCAGTGGTGTTTGTGCAGAGGAACTTAAGGACTGAGCTTGGAAAACCCTCACAGGCTATAGGCTCTATGAGGCCATCTGGCCAGACGTTCTTGTTGGAACTTTAGCACACAGACTATCAGCTGTTTGCCCAGGGCCCTGCTAGGTGATGGTAGGGACAGAGCTGACAGCAGGTGGATGCCCTTAACAGTGCTTGGTGGACAGAGCCTCCAAAGGATGTCAGTCCCTGACATGGGGCAGCCTAGGTCACCACAGTTCCCAGTGAGTAGTGTTTAGTTTGGACCTGTGGTGAGGCTGGCCACGCCTTCTCCTCTGAGATTACCCTTGTTCTTCCTAGACCACTCCCGTGTTCCAGGGATGGGCTGTGTGCAGCCCTCCTTTCCTCCCATCTCCTAACCCCCTCCTCTTTGGAAAGCTATAGGGCTCTGGAGGACAAGTCATCCCCATGGCATGGGTGGCACTCACATTCCAGCTCTGGGTCCTCCCCTTTTAGGAAGCGGATCATGGCCTCCAGCTGGCTGAGCTTCCGGTGGTCTGGGTCAATATCTGTGAGGCAGTAGATCCTGGAACCCAGGAGAGTCCGTGTTACCTCAAAAACCCACCTTTCTCCCTCCCATCCTCTATTCCTGCTTACCAGTCACTGGCCAGGGTCAGATCTGGGTGAAGCAAGTCGTGCAGGCCTGGAACCAGAGTGCGCAATTAGGACAATGTCCCTGCCTGGGGTGTCTCCCCGGTGCCCAGAGACAGCTGCCCGGTATGATTCTGTAGGACGGCTGCGTTCTGGTCTTTCTCCTTCACAGCCAGAGGAGGAGCTCAACTGACTGGACATTGACAGGTTTGCACGGAGCAACCTGTGCCCAAATCCCAAATGCTCCTCGGGGCTGGGATGAGCACCACATCCTCAGTGAGCTACCAGCCAGCCAGAGATCATCTTTTCCCTCCTTCTGCTTTCAGGTCATCCCTCGTTTTCCAGGTTGGATTCCAGTCATTATAGACAGGCTACATGCAGCAGCTACATTTAATTCCCCGTAGCATCTCCCTCCGAGGAACTGGTACTTTGAAGCCCGTACTCCCCCCCCACCCCGCCCCGGCTTCACTGGCTCCCTTGGGCCCCACTGAGCTGTGGCCATGAGAAATGAGGGCAGAGGTGGGCCATGTGTGTCCCCTAGCTCTCTGTGCCCCCTGCCCTGCTCAGGGCCTGCACTGATTGCGCTCAGTATTTAATTGTTAATTGAACGAGCAGTTGCTGTACGGCTCCTGCCCAGCACTCAAACATAAACAGGTGCTGCAGTTTTGTTAAATTTGCACTCTCTCTCTTTCTTTCTTTCCCCCTCTCTCTTTTTGGTACTGGGGATCGAACTCTGGTCCGGAATCACTGAGCTAAATCCCCGGCCCAGTTTTGTTAAATTTGTAGGACAAGATGATGGAAAGGCCAGCCGGCATCCGGGAGGAGCCCTTTGAAGGAAGGCTGGACCGACATAGACACAAATAGCTACAGAGTTCAATCTCGGCCTCCAGAGCCCAGCTGACCGCGTGACTTGGCGCCCCGGACCAGAAGTGGGTCTGTTCCCTGGAGTGATGTCACATGGGAATACCTGGGTGGAGGAAGAAGACACAGGGAAGACCAGGGAGTGTGACGGCTTGGGGGGCTTCTGAAGGCAGAGGAGGAGGGGACTCTGATATCCGGCAATCTCTCTGGAAGGGCAACGTGGGGGCGCCAGGTGGGTGTAGGCAGGGACTGCCTGCGGGAGCTCTCTGAAGAGTGGCACCCGTGCTGGGACCTGATGGTGGGTCAGAGCGAGCTGGGAGAAGAGGCGGGGGCTGGAGAGGAGTGCATTTCAGGGGGAGCAGAGCACCCAGGAAGACCTTGGTGGTCAGTCAGGGGGAGTGAGAAGTTCAGAAAGCTGTTAGCAGTGACGTGGTCAGACTCGGCACTTCTAGAAAGATCGCTGGGGCTGATGTTCAGAGAAAGACAGACAGAGCCTACTGGGAGGCCATGCTGGTGGTCCAGGGAAGAGGCGGTGACGGCTGGGGTGGGAGAAGGGTGGAGCAAAGAGCTGCTTTAAAGGGATAGTAAAGGCGGAATGGGGAGAATGTGAGCACTAAATAGAATGGTGGCCACATCTTCCAGGGGCTTCGGGGGACACTTGGGCCCCTGGCTGCCAGTCACGTTCTGTCAAGGTCCCCAGGTAGCTTGAGTGGGGTGGGGCCCCTCCTTGCTATCCACCCCCACTCTCTTTCCTCCCTCTCTCAGGTTCACCCCTATAAGCTCCCTGTTAGGGGACCAGGTTTATCCCCTCAAAATATATGCAGCAGTCCTGACCCCTGGTACCTCTGAATCCGAGCTTCTTTGAAAATAGGGTGTTGGCTGCTGTATTCGAGTTAAGGCGAGGTCACGAGTGGGCCCAGGATCTATGTGTCGGGTGTCCTCCTGGGAGGACAGAGGGGACACAGGCAGACACACCTGAGGGGAGCGGGCGCTGCAGCGATGAAGCGGGAGGGCAACCTCAGCCGAAAGCTGAGGAAGGCCTGGGCCACCAGAGGCTGGAAGAGGCAATGAAAAGTCCTCCCGCAGGGAGCCCGGCCCCCAGAACTGGGAGAGAATACACTTCTGTGTTTGAAGTCACGCATTTTGTGGTGCTTTGTTGTAGAAGCCTGTATGAATAGACGGGCTCCCTCACTCTTTTAGATTTTTATTTGGAGACAGAGTCTAGTAAGTTGCCCAGGCTGGCCTGGGACTTGCGATCTTCCTGCTGCAGCCTGTGGAATAGCTGAGGCTGCAGGTGTGTCCACTGCTCCCTGCTCAATCCCTCACCCTTCCCACCTCCTTTCTACCCTCTGGGTAGTCTTGTGATGAAAAATGCAGTTTTGCAAAGAAATGCATCTCTGGACAGCCCTTCTCTCTAGCTTAGCAAGGCCTCCCAGGATCTGACAACGCAGGGCTGACAGTTCTTTGGCTCTGTTGATGATTGACTGCTGGCAGTCACAGGACACACAGTGCCCTTCTCTTCCAGGGGTGCTGTCTCCCAGGCTGCGTGCACTTAAGCCTGGGACTGCAAGGTGGCCAGTTTGGTCCCACCCAGGACCCTGGGAAAATCCCATCAGCACTTGGCCAACTCACCTTCTTCCACAGATGTGTTTCCCAGAAGGATGCGCTCCCCATGGCCCCTGGACAGCACCATGCCCAAGCTGGAAACAGAGAGAGAGAGAGGGGAAGGCACAGGCCTGGAGCACCACTAGCTTGTGATCAGCCCTTCGTCCTGAGAAAGGTCCTGGGAACACCACACCAAGGACTCCTCACACTGTTTTAATCGAGGCCCATCCTGCACGTCACAGGACCCCCTGACATAAGGAGAGGTCTGTGTGGCCCAGGAGCAGGACAGTCCTTTCCCACCGGCTGAGTACTGCCAGCCTTCTCCTGGTGGAACATCAAGTATGAATCCTTGGAGCTTTAAAAGCTGTAGTGCCTGGGTTCCACCCCAGGAATTTGGAACCACTCGGTTTGCTTGGGGGGTAAGCACGGTAATTTTACAAAACTCCCCGTGTATTCAAATGAACAGTCAGGACAAGGAGACAGGGCTTTGATGAGAAACAAAGTAATTCAGAAGCAAGGACCATTTGTTTCCCAATTTGTGCAAAGCTTAGAGTCAAATATTTGTACAACTGGGGCTGGGGATTTAGCTCAGGGGTTCTGCCACCTGCCTCGAAAGCTCAAGGTCCTGAGTTTGATCCCCGGTACCAAAAAAAAAAAACAAACTCTGTACAACTGAAGAGAACCTAAAAGATGTTCCAATTTGATCCTTTCATCTTATAAAGGCACTGCTTTGCAATTTTTAAGTAGATCATGTCATTTCATCCTCACAGCACTGCCAAGAAATAGCTACCATTATTAGCTCCATTTTATAGATGAAGAATCTACGGCATAGAGAGGTTAAATAACTTAAGGTCCCACAGCCTGTAATTATAATTGGTGGCCTTGGGATTCAAACCAGGAGTTTGGCTGCAGAACTAGTTTGGTTGCAGAACTGCAGAACTGCAGAACTGGTTACACTGGCAAAGCAGGCCTAGACTCATCTGAATGGTGATCTGGGTCTTTTGCTACAAAACTTCCAATATGAGACAATCCATCCCCCAAACCTGAAAGTTGCACCCTGAGTCACCAGTGTTCATGTCCCACCTACCCTCTTTCCTGCTAATAAGGTGAGGGGTCCCTCACCTGAAAGGTGTGTCACTGATGTCCGTGAAGAAGTAGTCATTGGTCAGGAAAAGGACTCGCTTCTGAGAGAGCAGAAAGGAAGTATGCTTGGTGGAGAGGAGAACAGCCACCCGAGTCTCTTCACCTCCTCACCCACCTCCTGGCCACCTCCCTGGCTATCCCACTATGCCCTCTTACTCACACCCATAAGAGGATCATCTCAGGTCCAGAACATTGTGGCCCAGGGTGGGAGTGGTGTTGTCTGGTCTAAGACCAACGTCTGCACCTGCCCTGTCATCATGGTGACCCCACGGTGTGGCTACTGAGCATGTGCAATATGTGACTGGTAAACTAAATATTCAAATTTTAGTTTATTTTGATTTATATGAATTTAAATGATAGCCAGTGTGGCTGGTAGCTATAATATTTGGTGATTCCAGGGTTCCTATGGGGTCAGGATGCTAGGGGTAGGGCTGAAAGCTTTTAGAACATATGCAAACAGTCCACTTACAAGCTTCCCTGCCTAGAGTACAGCCCAGGGAGAATGGAGACACCACAGCCTCTCCACGGCACCCGCCCCCAGCTCCATCGTCCTTTTACATCCTTTTCCTTTGTAAAGCTGTCATCTTTGCAGTTGCCGCTTAATTTGTAGAATCAGCATGTCAGGTGATACATACAGTGGCCAAGGGTACTGGCTGGGCTGGGCACATGGCTTTAGCCCAGCGTAGCCACTCACAAGTTGCATGCTCTAGGGCGAGTTACTTCTCTAAGCATCAGCGTACTTGTTTGTAAGCCAGGGTGAAGGGGAATATCTCACAAGTCAAGTTGCTGTGAAATTGTGTTCTGGGCTCTGAAGCTCTGTGGAATATGCTGTCTCAGATTACAAGATTATGTCAGTATGAAAGCCAAAGCCTGCAGTTGGCCCAGGATCTGTACTATTTTCCTACTTCTGTCTGACTTTTCTTTACTTTGAAAATTGGAGTGAAATGTTGGAAGGGACACAGAGGAAGGGTGTGCCAGGAATGGTTTGCTTTCTAGAGGAAAAGGGCTTTAGAACAAGCCAGGCGCCTGGCTCTCCCACCCTGTCCTCAGTGTCCAGCCAGGCCCTCCTGACCCCTCTGTCACTCAGGTCCCTGAGATCCCCCACCACAGCAGTCATGGTGATGTCTCCGGAGATGTGCGGAGGGAGTTGGGAATCAGCATGGGCGGTAATGACTTGAGAGCCCTGGGAAACAAGATGGGCTGGCTTGAGCATCAGACTTAGAGGTCATCTTTTTTATTTTTTCCTTTTTTTTCAAAATTGAAAAAACGGTGAATCACATAGATCTTAACTGTATCATTCAATTAGTTTTGATTAGTTTGTATATAGCCAAGAAATTACCTCCCCATTAAGATCTGGGATGCTTGCATCCTCTACAATCTCTGCCTAGCCCTTCTAGATCATCTGCGTCCTGTGCTCTAGAGCAAACCCTAGCTCTCAATTCTGTCCTCACAGAGTAACTTGCCTTGTTTTTATGGAATGCACTCCTTTGGTCTGGCTTCTTTTGTGCAGCAACATGTTTTTAAGATCCATTTACATTGCTGTGTATATCAGGAGTTTGTTCTTCACTGTTGTAGTGCTACAATGTATGAACACACCATAGTTGGTTCTATAGCCACCTATGGGTGGATACTTGGGTTGTTTCTAGTTTGGGATTATAGTGGATAAAGCTGCTATAACCACACTGAAACACATTTTATGGACACGTGTTTTCATTTCTCTTCATAAATGAGTAGAAATGGAATTGCTGAGCCATTTGGTAAAATATATGTAGCTTTATTTAAAGAAGCTTGCCAGTTTCCCAATTGTTTTACTATTTTATACTCTCACTACTTGTCCATTAGAGTTTGAATTTCTCTACATCCATGCCAGCATTTGGTTGTTAAAATTTTAGCCATTTTATAGGGTGGTAAGTGGAATCTTCTAGTTTTAGTTGGCAGTTTTCTGATGACTTACAGTTGTTAAGCATTCTTTTAAGTGCTAAGTAGTCGGGTGCACATCTGTCATTATGATATGGTTGCTCAAGTACCTTGTACATTTTTTTAACCAGATTTTTAGCCTTTTTGTTGTTGCTTTGTAGGAGTTCTTTATGTATTTTTGGGAATATTTGTTTTCATTTTAATTTCCTTGCTTTTTAATTTTCTTACAATTTCTTGTATTTTTCACTTCTTTTGCTGAGCAGAACTTTATACTTTTAAGTAAGTTCAGTTTATTCAATTTTATTTTATATTTAATGCTTTTTGTGTTGTACAAATTTCTTTTTGTATATCCTTTTATTGGTACATTTTAGGTGTACAACATAATGACATTCATCATTGGAGATAGGCACCTTTACCTATTCTCTTGGTTCTTATTTTTCCCCCTTCCCCTGCCTTCCCTGTCCAAAAATTTTTTGCATACCCTCAAGTTGAAAAGTTTTTTCTTATATTTTCTTGTAAAAGCTTTATAGTTTTAAACTTTATATTGAGGGTTGTAATCCACCTCAAACTAATTTTTTAAAATTTTATTTTATTTTTTTACTTAAATTATTTTATTGGAACTTGTACCTTTACATGATGCATCTTGGTTCTTATTTTTTCCCCATTCCTAGCCCTCCCTTCATCCCCTCCACCCTTCCCTATTTACAAAGACTTTGTTTCCATTTTTTCCATTTCTTATCATTTTTCCTTTCCCTTCCCCTCCCACTACCCCTACCCCTTTGGACCTTTTCTTCCTATTTTGCATTATCGATTATTCATTCTAATCATTGGTACATTTTAGGTATACAATATAATGACATTCATCATTGGAAATCTGCACCTTTACATAGTCTCTCTTGGTTCTTATTTTTCACCCTTGCCCAGCCCTCCCTTCAACCCCTCCAGTCCTCCCTATTTACAAAGATTTTGTTCCTATTTTTCCATTTTCTCATATTAATCCCATTCCCTTCTATCCTTTCCCCTAGCCCTCCCACTTCCTTCCCCTTTGTCCCTTTTCTTCCTAGTTCACATTACCTATTATACATTTAGTCCTTATTTACACTTTCAGTTTCTCACACCAGAGAAACTATTCGGTATTTATTCATGTGTGTTCTATTTATTTCACTTAAGAGTATGGCCTCAATGTGCATCCACTTAGCTATAAATGTCTCTAATTTCTCATTTTTTATGACTGAGTGGTACTCCATTTTATAAAAAAACCACATTTTCTTTATCCAGTCTCCAGTTGATGGGTATTTGGGCTGTTTCCAAGTTTTAGCTATTACAAACTGTGCTGCTATGAACATGGGTGCACATATATCACTGTGGTGTGATTCTTTTGATTCTTTGGGGAAGATCCCCAGCAGTGGAATAGCAGGGTCAAATGGGACTTCCAGTCCTAGTTCTTTGAGGTATCTCCATACTGATTTCCACAGTGGTTGCACCAGTCTACACTCCCACCAGCAGTGGAGCAGGGTTCCTCTTTCCCCACAGCCCTGCCAGCATTTGTTATTGGTTGATTTCATGATAGCAGCCATTCTTTCTGGGGTGAGGTGGAATCTCAGCATTGTTTTCATTTGCATCTCTCCAATGACCAGTGATGTTGAACATTTTTTCATGTATTTATTTGCTATTTCTACTTCTTTGTCTGAGAAATGTCCGTTCATTTCAGATGCCCATCTTTCGATTGGGTCTTTAAATTTGGGAGGTCTGATCTTTTTAAGTTCTTTATAGATTCAAGATAGTAGACCTTTGTCTGAGGAAGAGCAGGTGAAGATTTTTTCCCACGTTGTGGGTTGTAAAGACATTATCTTATTGTTTCTGAAGGAGAAGTTAGCCATCATTATTTTCCTCTCTATGATCCATCTTTTTCTTCTAAATTCTTTGAAAAAATTTTAGTTTTCAGTAGCTGATCTATTTTGTGCTCAGATGTGGTTTTCTTTTTATTTTTACTCTGCATAGGGTTTCCTGAAATTATTGAATCAGTAGATTGATGTTTTCACCAAATTCAAGGCTCCCTCAACCATTAGTTTTTCAAATCATCTTTTCTCTTTTCCTTTTGAACTCCGTATTAGCCATCTTTCCATTGCTGTGACCAAATACCTGACATAGAGAACTTAAAGGAGCTTTCAGTCCATGGTCAGCTGGCTCAGAGGCAGAGCCATTATGGAGAAAGGGCATGGCAGAGGAGAGCTGCTCACCTCATGGCTACTGAGAAGCTGAGTGATCAAGAACCAAAGGAGGGGCCGGGGATTTAGCTCAGTGGTTTCGCCACCTGCTGTGCAAGTGCAAGGACCTGAGTTCGATCCCTGGTACCAAAAAAAAAAGAACCAAAGGAAAACATATACCCTTCAAAGGAATATCCTGCAGTGACCTACTTCTTCCAATTAGGCTCTACCTCCTAATATCCCACCTAGCTATAAACTCATCCATGAGCTAAACCATTGATGAGGTTATCACCCTCAAAATCCAGGTGTCTCTTAATCCAACCAACATGACAGTCAAGATAACTGTCACAAGTCAAGAACATACATCACTTGATATTGTCCCACTGGTCACTAAGGTTCCCTCTCACCCTCCTTTCCTTTATTCTTTTCCAGTTCTTTTCCTGTTCTTCAAACTGGGTAATTTCTATTGAGCTATTTTCAAGTTCACTATCCCTTCTCCAATGTGCTTGTAAACCTATCCAGTAAGAATTTATTTCAGTTATTGCATTTTTTGGTTTTAAAAATCTCTATTTGGAAGCACAAGCAAGAAAAGCAAAAATATATAAAAGAGTGTGACTATATATAATTTAAAAGCTTCTGCTCAACAAAATGATAGGTCAACCTATAGATTGAGGGGAAATATTTGCAAACCATATATTTGATAAAGGGTTAGTGTCTGAAATACATAAAGAAGTTATACAATTCAATAGCAAAAGCCCAAATAACCCAATTTAAAATGGGCAAAAGAGCTAAATAGATATTTCTCAGAAGTAGACAGTAAAATGCCAAAAGGTATAGGAAAAGGTGCTCAACATTACTAATTATCCAGGAAGTGCAAATCAAAATCACAATGAGATGTCACTTCACACCTGTTAGAATGCCTTTTATCAAAAGACAGAAAGTAGCAAGTGTTGGTGAGGGTGTGGAAAAGCGGAGCTGTCGGAGAAGATGCAGACTGGTGGGAGGGGATGCACACTGTTAGAAGGGAAATAGATTGATGGTATAGGTTTGTGCCACTATTGTGGAAAACAGTAGGAAGTTTCCTAGAAGAATTAAAAATGGAACTACCATATGACCTTGCAGCCCCTCTGCTGACCATACACCCAAGAGAAACGAAATCACCATCTTCAAAATATCTGCAAAATAGCTCATGTTCATTGCTCTCTTATTCACAATAGTCAAGACATGGAAACAAGCAGTGTCTTTTGATGGATAACTGGATAAATAAATTAGAAGAAAAATATATACCTTATATATGTAATGGACTACTATGGAGCCTTAAAAGGAGATTTTGGCATTTGCAATGACATGGATGAACCTAGAAAGCATTATGCTAAGTGAAATAAGCCAGACACAGAGAGACAAATGCTGCATGATCTCAATAGAATCATGCAGAATCTTAAAAAAAGTGCAAATACATATAAAGAGATAATAAAACATTAATTACTAGGTGGTGACAGATGGGTGGGTGGAAAAGGAGAAAACGTGTAGCTCAAAAGGTCTGAAGTTGTAGGATGAACAAGTCTGTAGTTAATAACATCATATCACAGGCTGATGATTGTCCAAGAGTGTAAATTTTAGGTCTCCTTAGCCCAAAAAAGAAAAAAGGAATATATACATATATTTTTATCTATACTACATATATGATTACATTATTTGTTGGCTACAATAATCATATCATTAGGTATATGAATATGAATACTTTATTTGTATACTGTAAATATATATAGTAAAGTAGGTCTAATGTAAAAAAATGTTCATTCTGTTCTTGTAGTGATTTTGTACCATGTCAAACAGCTCAGCTGGGAGTACATTGTTTCCTGGACTTGATGATCCCTGTGTGGGTCCAAGATGGGTTGCCCAAAGCAAAGTCTGCCAGAGACTTTCAAGTATTCAGTCATTTCACAACAGCACAGGTGACTGTGACCCGGGAGACCTGAGTGATGACAGATATTCCCACAATGTTTTAAGAAAGTTTTCCTTCCTTGGCCTGGACCTGTACTAACCATTGTTTCTACAGAGGAACCAGCTTATCAACTGAGATGCACTACTCAACTGAGAGGGCCACGATGGATGGGCAACTGGAACACACTGATAGTTGGTGGACTTGTAGGAAGAGAAGACACAGAGACAGAGCTGTTGGTGGTGAGAAAAAGCAGCCACGTCAGAGAAGAGTGGCATCATAACAGGCCAGAGCAGGGAAAGGCTCAGTGCCCCTGAGCTGGCCCCATACACAACGTGGGCCAGGAGCTTTTGGGGAAAGAGCAAAGACAGAAAAGATTAAAGAGGGCTAAATGAAATCTAATGGGGTAGAGGGAGTGTACACATCAGTGTTCTAAAATTTTATTTGTATTTGCAGTGTTGGGGCTTCATTCATGCTAGGCAAGGCTCTATCACTGAGCCCAAGATACCAGATTTTAAGACAAAATAGAAATAGTATTTCAAAGACACTTAAGAGAAACTTTAAAGTTAGAGAGTTGAGAATTCAGAGCCAGTGCTTCAAAAAAGACTTAGCCACTAGAGGTTAGGAGGGTGTAGTGTAGAATTGCAATGTATTATCTGGGTGACACCAGGCAAGATTTTGGCTTCTCTGAATGGCCAAAAAATAGGAAGAGGATAGCACTAACCTTGTTAGGTGGTGTTAAATGATTGAATACTTGAAAGTGCTCAGCCCCGTTTCTAATAAGCGTGGGCCACCATTATTAGTACAATTAGTAGTCATTGTAAGACATGAACATCTAATATGCTATGAAATATCTATTACAGTTCTTTCCCTCCTCCTCCCCTTCTCTCCTCCTCCTCTTGTACATCAAAGCACCTGTGTATCAGGAAGTTTTGGTTAAATTAGTAATATGTAGCCTGGATGGTTAGCAGCAATGAATACATTTTGACGGGATAGGTAGATATTTCTGGGAAAGTTCAGACTGCTGGGTCTGGTTAGGACTCTGCCTTGTGACTTGGGGGAGTGTGAAGGCAGCATGAGGACACTGGGCCCTGGGAGAAGAGAGTGGAAGACAAACCACACCCACTGAGTTGATGTGTCTGAGGCGTGGCACGGCCACACTGAAATCTGTCTTCAGGTTGCTGAGCTGGGTGTCCCTTGCATATTACAGGTTCCATGATGGGGTAAATGCTCTAGCAGGCCCAGAGCTAAATGGTCTGGATAACAGCCCTCTTGCATGTGAGCAGGAGTCCGGCTCAGGTAAGGATGGGGTGAATGGAAGAAATCTTGGCTTTTTTGGATCAGGAGAAGGAGCAGCTGTCCCAGGTGGCCTGATACCATCCAAATTGCCCATTCTTCCCTTCTCACCCCAGGGCTTATAAAAGGCCACATGGAGGCCACAGCAATCAGATGGGAGTCACAATGAACAGCAGCCCATGGCCCAAATGGGATGCTTTGCTTCCCAGCACTTTCTTGTTTGGCCTCCATGGAGGGCTGGATTTGTGGGAGAACTCGGGTCTAATTGCTGCAGACAGATGCTGTGTTCTCTGAGCCGAGGCAGATGGGCAGCGGGAGGAGGAGGTGGGGGTGGCTGTGTGGGAGGAGGTGACATTTGTAAATATGTCAGGGGACAATGCAAAATCAGTAGATGCAATGGGACCTGCTAAGTGAGGAGATGCACTGGCCTTTTCTAAATGATGTAAAGATAGTAGTGGTATCAACAAGGGTATTGATTCCTGATTCTCTGTGATCACAGTGGGTGAAAATCAGCTACAGGGTATAGCAGGATATTTTCAACCTCTTCTCCCATGACATGTTTTAGCAGAGCTGCTGACAAGTTGCACATTAACTGTCACTTTTCCCCTTCTCATAATAAACAACCAAAGGCCCAAACAGCAGGCAGCAAAAGGAAGAAGAGCTGTAGATGACTTGGGCTAGCCTGCCGCACCCACCAGTCTCCAAAGAGCCAAGCGTGGGTGTGAACAGGAGTGTGGCTCCTTGGCCAGGGTTTCCCTGGGGCAGCCACTTCCTTGGCCAGGCCTCTAACCAAGCTCTCTAGGCTACAACAAGCACCCATATAATCTTGCTTTAAGCTAAATCTGAATCAAATATCAACGAAAAGGTTGAAACTTGCCTTCCTAGAACCTCATCCTGGTTCAATATCCAGCTCCTTACCCCTTTGTCCAGAGGAACCTTCACATCCATAGAGAAAGAACCTGTTTCCCCATTGATCATGGCTGTTCTCAGCTTCAAGAGGAAAGAGAATAGTGTTAGTTCCATGGCTCAGACCGGACGATGCAAGGACCTGAACTTTACTGCTCAGATTACAGGGGACCCCTTGGGACACTTGATTCTTCCCCTTTTCCTCCGAGCAGAATACCGGGAGGGAAGAGAGACCTGACTCCAGGTGCCATCTAGTTTATAACTCTGGGTAGTCACCAAGACAATGCTCCAAAGGTGCCTGAGGCATTGGAGGATTCAGATTCATGTTGCTGAGCCCTAATTTCCTCTAAGATATCACATGGAGACTAACACACCATGGAAACTCAAACTCAGTAGTTTAGAGATGTGGATTCATTCTGCCTTATAATTCCTGTGACTTAAGAAGATATATTTACATAGCTGTTAAAAGAATTACACCTTATGGGAATTCTGGCCGGGGTTTGTAATCACTCTGGGATTGAACCACTTTGCCTGGGAAGTACAGAGAAACCTCACAGCCTGCAGCCAGCCATTCATTGGTTTGATACAGAGCTACATAAAGCAACTTCTTATTGCCCTCCTTTTCCCCACTCACGACTCCAGCTTGGTCTTCCCACTCCACTTCAGAGAGGTCCACGCTGTTGTAGTTGGGTTTGGGCTTCAGTTTCTTCCCCTCTCTGTACTGGAGTGGATGGGCAGGAAGGAAAATACCAGGTTAGCATGTGGTCCTACTTCTATTTCCTCTATTACATAAAGCCTTTCATGTTTACAAATGCAATCAAAGAATTTTAGGGATTCCTTAAGCTGTCTGGACCAAACTTCTATCCAACGCACAGCTCTCCTATGCCAACATTTGTGACAGATGGTCTCATGGCCACTGGGTGGATATTTCCCACGATGAGGACCTCCCTGTTTTGTGAGTCAGCTGTCATAGTTTGGACAGCTCTAATTGTTAGAAAGTTCTTCCTCCTACAGACCTGGAATTTGCCTCCCTCTAACTTTTATCTGCTGATCTAGTGCTTTCCTCTGGAGCCACACAATGTGCTCCTCCTGACAACCCTTCAGAGGTTCAAAGGCCCCGTCACTCTTGGGACTGAATTCTCCCAGCCTGAAGTTCACAGTTTGCAGAAGGTTTGGCTCCTTCTGAATCCATGCTGCTTTGTCAGTATCACCAAACAAGGAAATTCAAGGATAAAAATCAACACATCACATGGAATCTGGGCAGTGTGATGTGGGGTGTGATCTGTGAACCAAAGCTTCCTTCTGCTCTAATGGCTGCCTAGGAGTCTGCCGGCTTCCTGGACAGTCGTCCTGCTGTGGCAGCTGAGATGATCAGTCAGTCAGACTTCGGTCTCCCTCCATCCTGTGATGCACTGTTGAATCACATATTCACAGCCATATGTTTGGGAAGAGTATTTTGCAGAGTTTTCTGCACATTTCTAATCAATTTAATCTCATTAGTTTTAGCTCATTTCTTTATGAGAACACTTTGTTGTACTCATTCTCTCACCAACTAGATTAGCCACACCTTGCAGACCCTAAGGCATCTGCCATGTGCATTTTCACCTTGTGGATAGAATTTGTGAATGGGATAGAACCAAGGGCAGATCTGCAGAGCTTAGTAACAACTTGTCTCCAACTTGTCAGCCTTAATTAACATTCTATTATAATTATTTTCTGGCCTTGACCTCCCCCCATGCTAAGACAGATAATCACAAAATTATCTATAATCAAGTCTTCAGTATTTCTCAGGTTTAGGTTAGTAGCCCCATCATAAAAGGAAAGAGGAGGGGCCAGGGATTTAGCTCAGTTGTTCCGCCGCCTGCCTTGCAAGCACAAGGACCTAAGTTCGATCCCCGGTACCAAAAAAAAAAAAAAGAGGGCTTCAAAATACTATCACCGGGGATTTAGCTCAGTGGTTTCGCCACCTGCTGCACAAGTGCAAGGACCAGAGTTCATCCCCGGTACAAAACAAACAAACAAACAAAAACCAAAAACATAAAAGGAAAGAGGATAGCTTATCATTCGGGTAAATTAAAAACCTGTCTACTTTAGTAAAATGAGGCCTCAGCAGATAGATGTTTGCATGGTTGAAGTCCTTGTCCTTGTGTGTTCTGATTCTGAGAGAGTTTTTTTCTTACTGTTTGATCATTTTTCCCCCAGGAAAGCATCATTCTTGGTTCTTGCCCATCTAGGATGTCTGCAGTGCAATCACCACAATGGCACGGACTTCATTTTCCTTTTCTTCTCCCTCATGCTGCACGACGTTCTTGCATGTTGCCTTATTGACGTCCATACTCATTGAACAGCACTGTCCTGCCATCTTTTTTAGGTGCAGTCTGTTTCTCTGGAGTGAGTGCAACACTGCACTGCCATTTCCTAAATCCTGATGCCCCCTGAAGGGTCATATTTAGCGCCTCATATTAAATCCACAATTCCACTGTGTTAGAGGCACTGACACAGGAAGAGTTCAGGCCCATGGTATGACTCACGACCTTCTAATTTATTACTAGGAACAACCTTTAATGTTTTCCTGATAGTATCTACTCTAGAGAGCTCATGACATTAGCCTTGCCACACCTCTTGTTATGTAGTCATGTCCCATGTGGTATTATTCCCTAATTGTTTAATTTGTATAAACTTTACTTTCTTAATTTGACATAAACTTCTGTTCATAGCATTCTTCAAAGCACCATAGGGTCAGGCACACAGTAGAGGCAATTCACAATATGAATTGATTGGTGAAAGCCTTGTATTTATCTGGATGACACAGATGGTGACAGGTGAGTTTCTGATCCGTGCCCTTAATTCTACAAGTGAGCTCAAGGATCAACATCAATATTATTTCTTCTTCAGTGAGGCACTTGCTAGCACTGAGGCTGTCCCCCACTGAAGCCACTGGTCCAGTACTGTGACACATTATGGGTAGAGATGCTTACCCCTCAGAGTCTGAATTGGGAGACAGAGGGGATTGGGCAGTCTCTTGTGTGCTCTGATCTCTCTCTACCATGAACCTTGTAGTTTGCCTAAAATAGCTCAATCGGTTGCCTTGGGGACACTCCATATCTACTTGAACCCAACAGAATGGACTTGGTGTAGACTGGTTTCTACAAATGACATCGAGGGCAAAGAAAATGCCCCAGGGGTGTATTGTCCTGAACTCTCTCTATTACCTGACAGAAGACTGAGGGAGAGTGCTAAGATCCCTCTGGGACTTCAGCTCCCCTACCAATCATTGCACTGAAAGGTGCAGCCATGATGGCCATGGCCAACGCCCATTGCTGTGGCCAGAGAAGGAGAGAGTCCTCCACCTTAGGGCAAAGCTTTCAGGCAGAATGGTGAAACTTTCTTTCTCAGATACCAACTGCTCAGTTGAACTCATGTGAAAATACCCCAAGGCCCTGTATCAAAATGAAGAGCTCTAGAAAGGGGGCAGGCTTACTCAGAAACATCCTAAGACAAATTCATGGGCCTTGTACCACTGACCCTCACCTGTCGTGAGAGGTCCCCTGTCATTTTTATTGTGGGCCCATTGTTCATGCCCCATTCAGGGGTCCCTGGAGTTTTGCTGATACGCTTGTTAAGCTGCAAGAGAAGCAGAGCTACTGAGGCAGTGAGGGGCCTGTGAGTAAATGTCTACTGTGCCTGAATTTGTAATGTCCTCCAAAAGCTCATGTATTGCAAGCATAGTTCCCAGCATGACACTATTAGAGGGTGGTGGAACTTTTAAGGGGTGGGGTCTAGTGGGAGCAAGTTAGGTCACTGGTGGTGTGACTTCAGAGAAGATTCTGGAATTGTGATGTGTTTTTCTCTCTGTCTCTCTTCTCCCCCCACCAATACTATATCCTCCTGCCATAATGTGTTGCTCCACCATCACCAGAAGCCTAAAAGCAATAGGTCAACTGACTATGAATTGAAACCTCCCAAACTGCAAACCAAAATAAGTCTTTCCTCTCTATAAGTTGATTTTCTTAGGTATTTTGTTATAGTAATGGAAAACGAATCCACTATCCTACAGAGCTCTTTAGCTTCAAAACTACAGCCTTAACTTACATGACCTCTGGTGTTCTTATCAATCATTTCACGTATTTTTGTCTTGTCTCTATTACTAGATTATAAACAACTTGAAAACAGGCACCATGACTTAAATGTATTTTTTTCTCATGTTATTTAATGAGTTTTGACTGATTTGTGAACTAGCCCCAAAGCCCATATTATTAGAATCCCAAGGCAAATAAGATTTGTACCTACCAAGGGTCGAAGATCAGGATGTGAGAGGATGTGGCCATTGTTAGTGTTCAGAAAGGCATATCCATGTACCCCAAGCTGCCAGAGTCAGGGATTAAGAGCGTTAGATGGCTGTTTGTATTGGATGACTGGAGTTGGGAAGGGGTTTGTGGCTGCATGATGGTTCAAGATGGCAGCTCACAGCTATGAGATTTTCAGATACAAATGTAACTGAGCCAGCATCATACTTCCACTCATTGATTCTGAAGTCCTTTCCAAATCCTACTGTTTGGAGCAACCGTATCAATGTGTGTCATTCATTACCTGACTCTTTCCCAACACATACTCTAGGGGCTTTGATGATGTCATCTCATTTACTCTCAAAGCTGAACTGTAGGGCATGGAGAAGCAAATTGAGAAACTGAGGCACTGAGCAGACAAATATCTTCTTGAAGCCCACAGAGCAAGTCATAGACAGTGATGGCAAAGGGGCCTGGAGGATAAACTATTGTTGCCATGTTCAACATTACACTTGTATGGACCCCAGATGGAGCAATCCCTTCCTAGTTATGGGCTTGTGTTGGGAGCAATGCTACATAATTCTAGGGAAAAATCATTTGAGTAGGCCTAGTTCTCCTGCCTACAGCCCAGCTAGGACATTCCAGACATAATTGCATTTTGGCCTCTGGTCACAACTGAGACCTCAGTGATCCCTGGACGCTGTAATGCTCCAGGACAAGACCACACCTGTGGGAGACGCCAGGGAGAAACCAAATCTTCATCTGCATAGTTCCTCATTGTTCTTAGATTTCCACTGCCCCCCCAGCCTTTTGTTACACCTTGTTTATCCCAATGTGAAGTACTGAACTCTGCATTTCACTTGTTACATCTGTTTCCCCGTGTACTGAATAAAAGGTGCTGCAAGCTAGGGGGCTTTTGTCTTTGCTGCCCAGAGCAACACTGATCAGACCCAAAGCTCAGCTTCTTCTCAGTCTCATTTTTCTACCTTTCCTGTAATTCGCCGTGTGCTGCCGTGGCTCGAAGGAGACCAGGACTCACTGCAGAGGTTCTGGTAACGTCCCCTTCCCATGTTCCCTACAGGCTTGGATGCCATTGCTTGGGGAGAGGCTCTTGGGCCTGGTGGGGCAGTACAGGGAGCCTATGATTGCCCCTTTTACAGTCTAGATCCTAAATATCTCCCAAAGGCTTCCATACTAAAGGGCTGATAGGTGGGGCCTACTGGGAAAAAGTTAGGTCATTGGGATTAGGGGTGTCTTTGAAGGGCACACTGGGACTCCAGCTTCTTCCTAACGCTCTCTTCCATGCTGCTATGAGATGAGCAGCTTTGCTCCACCCAAGGTCTTCAGCATGATATGCTGTCTCATCACATGGCCAAAAGCAACAGAGCCAACCAACCATGGACTGACCCTTCTGAAACCACGAGCCAAAATAAATCTTTCCCTCTTTTAAGTTGATTTTCTCAGGTATTTTGTAACACTGATGAGAATCTGACTACCCCCCACCCTCATCCAAGGTAGGGACTGACCCAGGCTTACCTTGTAGCGGGGTGCCAGCTTCATCAGCTCTCTCAGGGTCACATCGGAGCCCACCACACCCAGGAGAATGCCATGGGATCGCTGGAAGAGAGCCCAGGGGCAAGGGAGGGCAGGCTTCCCTGTGAACCAGGCCAGACTGGCCTCTCGGTCTTTTTAGAGCCTGGATGAGAAAGCCACTTAGGTATCAGGCAGACCTTCCTTGCAGTTAGATTTTAGCTCTCTGAATGAAAATTTAGAACCTAAATGAAAATTTAGGAAAGGCCCTGGGAGCACTCTTAGCTGTTCAGAAGATTAATGCCCAGTATTAATATTTCAGTGGTAATATTTAAATGAAATACAAAGTTGAATAAAATATTAATCTTCACAGCAGAAGCTGAAGTACTGAGATCCTAGGGACTCAGCAACACATGGGGCCAATAAGGAAGCATTTCCTGACCAGAGGAAGGATGAAAGGCTCTAGAAGTTCTCTCACCAGAGCCCTTTACAACTAAGTTAGGGTCTTCCCAACCTGGTTTTGCTGGAAGGCTGGCAGAGGCCCCTTCCAGCCTTGTATCCCCAAAGTAGTGGTCCAAGGGCAGAGTGGGGTAACTGAGCCCCAACTGGCTGAGCAGAATCACTAAGGGATGGGAGCCTTTTGAACGTATAGACCTCCAGTCTCACCACCGACCAAAGATTGCAATGTAGGTAGTGTGGGACAGGGTATGGGAGCCTGCATTCAAATCCTCCCAGGGTAGCTTTGATGCTCACCCCAATCAGAAGCAACTGGCCTATAAAGGTGTTCTGCCCCCTGCTGCCACCTCTCAGGGAGTGTCGACTCACCGTTTCATTCTTTTTGCTGAAGACAGGCATGGCCACGGTAGTGAGGAGCATCAAGCTCTGTGTCTTTGAGGTAAGGAGCTGCCAGAGAGGAAAGGGCAGAGGTTGGGGGGAGTCTGAGGGCCCCATTTGTGTGCCCATTGTGCTCAGAGCACAGCGTGGAGGACCGTGGTCATCAATTCAACTATGCGGCAGGAAGAAATCTCAGAATGAGGCTTCCCTTCTCTGCCAAAGGGAGCTGGCAGGAATGCTGGGGGACAGATGACTGAGCAGGATCTCAGGCTGATGACATCGGGCAAAGTCCTGAGCCCACACCTAGCTCCTGAGCACACTCCTCAAACTCTGTCATCTTGACCAGGCCACAGATGAGCCCGAACTGGGGAAAACAGCCCATTCTGTGCCTAGCTAGAAGCAAAGGGGCTTAGCATGGCATGAGAATTTGTAGAAACCTCTGATAGGGATCTGGGGTTGCTACAAACCATAACAAAGGGCAGGTAAGGTGGAAGAAGGACAGTGCTCCAGAGCCACCCTCCAACATAAGCATGTGTGTGAGGGCTCACAGAGTGAAGCAGGGTCACCTCTAATGCTCCCAGGATGGACCCACAGCTCTCTCCTCCCAGAACTCAGAGCCAGAATCAGGCCCCGCCCCAGGGATGGCTCCTTCCACAGCCACCTCATCTCACTGTGCCAGTTCCCTTAGCAGCCTGGACAGGGGCTCCCCGCAAGTGCTCTGCTTTGAAACAAAGATGACAAGTGTGAAAAGTGCATATGCAGATATGCTGTGCAAGCCTGACCTTTGTTCACATCAACTAAAGGAGGTAGCTGAGTCATGGATGTCTCCAGGACCCTTTTTGGAAAAGGAGGAATTTTGGCCATCAGTCTTACTGTACCTCATCTGACTTTTCAGTTTTGAGCTGGGAGGTAAGGCTTTCTGAAAGTGGACCACAATGACATCCTATTGTGCTCTGTGCACAGATATACCTTTGTGGGCGACATGAATGCTCTCAAGGTTCCCTGGATGGTGGATTTGTGGAGTTGTCTGTGGGCAAGCAGCCACCAGGTCTTTGCTGGTCTCCCCTTCCCCATCCTCCTCTTAGGAACCATTCTACACTGGAGTGAGTCACAGGTGCCAAGTGG